>NC_070606.1:53080357-53382142 GCF_027172205.1 Podarcis raffonei
CAATGAACAGCAGGTTGCTCCTTCCAGTTCCCGGATTCTATAATGTTCAATGAGCACATTGACTAAGCAACAGTAAACCTAGGAGAAATTTACAGGCCACCGTACAGGTAGACCCACTGAAGTGAACAGAATCCCTCAATATGAAATAAAAACCGCTTAAAATTGATTTTTGAGCCATGAATTATTTTAAGTTACCTGATCCCAGCTTATCCCCCACCTGCCTGCCCCCATTGCTGATTCTGTGGTTATTTGGAAGAAGTTTACTTTCACTTGCTCAGAGCCCTTTATTTACAGTGGTACCTCAGGTTACATACGCTTCAGGTTACATACGCTTCAGGTTACAGACTCCGCTAACCCAGAAATAGTACCTCGGGTTAAGAACTTTGCTTCAGGATGAGAACAGAAATCGTGCTCTGGCGGCGCGGCAGCAGCGGGAGGCCCCATTAGCTAAAGTGGTGCTTCAGGTTAAGAACAGTTTCAGGTTAAGTACAGACCTCCAGAACGAATTAAGTACTTAACCCGAGGTACCACTGTACTTACGAAAAGGTGCAGGCTGCTTTTCTGCATAAAGTATATTCAAAGCATTGAACAAAACAGCAGTAAAAATAAGGTAAGAAAATCAATGCAAATGACAATCAATAAAATAGACTAATATTCTGTTCCATTCATTCCCAGGTATTGGCAGATTAAAGGTTTGGAATACTCTAAAGCTGCAGGATACATTGATCCACTCAGATGACAGCCAGTCTTTGCCATGTGGCAAAGTCATAAAGAAATGTTTCCACTGAAGGAAGGAAGTACCACAGAGCATAGTGGGATTTTACAGATACTTCATTTTACTACACACTATATTGCTATGACTATATTGCAGGAATTACCACAGGAATACTACTGTCAAATCCAAAACAGTTTGCAAAGACAGTTGAATGAAATAAGAAAATGAGAGTGACAGAGAGAACAAAAATGGTTAACAGTAGGGCTGTTGCTTTTCCCAAGCGCAGCAAACTGAGCCTAATTGAGGCTGACGCATGACAGACTCGTGTGTACGGTATTGCCCAGGCACTGACTGAAGCTGCTGACAGAGGGTAAATGGTGCATGGCAGTCGGTCTTGCCCTGGCCTGGCATGGCAACATCAGCGCACACTGCCTGTCAGGAGATATCATGAGGGCTAATGAAGGGCAGCCCATATTTTTAAAATTCTCCTCACCTAGTTTTGGTTCAGACTTTAACACCATGAAGCCTTCTCAACCTTGTAGTGCTTGGTTAAGGATATGTGACACTTATTTAAAAATTAATGTGTTCTAATCAATTTAAAGTTAGACAACTAAAAGCTGGTAGCTCTGTGGGTATGCATGTGTTAGAGGAGAACAATGTGAGGCAGTGGGGGCAGGGGAGAGCCCAGAATAGAGAATTAACCAACTATAGTTAAGAAATTCATAGCGCTATTCATTTATTAATTGCAAAGAAACAAGGGAGAATAAAAGTCAGCTAAAGAAAGACATCTATCAACATTATGTAGGGAAGATCCTTGATTTCAGGGGAAAAGGTTCATGCCATGCAATTTACCTGACATTATTTTTGAGACCCTGATTCATGCATATACATACTTATCTCCATTGAAGATTAAAATTACATATGGAAACTTTATCTGACCAAAATCTTTTAACTGTTTCACCAGAATGCTGAAAGCCAAATCCACAAAATTTAACCTTGGAACAATTCACATTTCTTCTCTCACATAAACTAGGGTTACACTGCAATAGAGACAACTTTATTGTATGGGGGAAATACGGTGGAAATGTACTTAACTAGGTATTAAGAGGGGAAGTATTTCTTAACAGTTTACAAATATCTACAACTACTGTTTAGGTAGAGTTTGTTTGTTTGTTTGTTTATTTATTTATTTGATTTATATACCACCCTTCATCAAAAGATCTCAGGGCAGTCCTGCAATTAAATTTTCATTACAGAATAAGAATTTATTTCACAAAATAATAGAGAAAGGCTATGTACACACTATACCTTTAAAGCACATTTGAATCACATTCATTCCTTCAAAGAATTCTGGGTACTGCAGTTTGTTTGATATAGCTGAGAATTGTAACACTCTGAGGGTAAAACTACAGTGCCCAGAATTCTGTGAGAGAAAGAAACTCAAAAGCTATGAAGGAGTAAGGAAAAATGTGTGTACAATTAATCATAATTGGAAGAAGTGCTAAAATGCCCATCTCTCTCTTCAAGGGAGTGGGCAATATAAATGAATAAAAACACACTTTGATGAAAAGAAGACTGTGTTCCAGACATTTATCATCAAACCACAAAAGAAATTCAGAGCAAGAGCAATGCCAGGTTTCCCACACTGCCCATCAAATTTCCTCAATGAATTTCACTTTCGGAGTAAAAACATTACTGAAATATTAACATATGTGCAAAGATTACTGAACAGTTGATAGGTGGACAGTTTTCAGTATCTTGCTGAGAAATGGCCAACTAGTAGCTTGCTGGCAAGTGCCCATCACCATCTTTAGGACAATTTAGCTGAAAAGCAAAGCCTAGGGTCATGTTTTTAATCAGGTAATAAGCCCTCCCCCCTTACATTGGGGAATTCTGGCTGGTCAGAGAAAATCTGTTCCACCACTTTCTTTTCACTAGTAGGTTTAATTTCTGGGAGTCATAAAGAATATTGAGTTGAGGCAAAGGCCGTTGTCACTAGACTCTAAGCTTGCCTGGGAAGAATTCAGCCTCCCTGCTAAAGATATTAGCCATCTATGATCTAGCCCAGGCATAGGCAAACTTGGCCTTCCAGATGTTTTGGGACTACAATTCTCATCATCTCTAGCTAACAGCACCAGCGGTCAGGGATGATGGGAATTGTAGTCCCAAAATATCTGGAGGGCCGAGTTTGCCTAGGCCTGATCTAGCCCGTCAATTTGCTCTACTTCAGATTCTAAGAGTCCAGGACCCCACCAGTTTAATTCTGTGCTATTATTATAATAATCACAAACAGAACAAAATAAAAATGAAGCACCCTTTACCACAACTTCTTATTGATGTCCAAATTTTGACTTAGATGGCTTCACTGTAAATGCAATTACTTGACATGATAAAATATTCAGCTCCTTTTTGTGTGACTTCAGCTTATCTGGGATGTTTTTTAACTACTAATATAAAGTAATACAGGCATGAATATAGAGAATAAATGTTAAATGCTTTTAGGATTTTTTATTTTATACTTCAGCACGAATAAGTAGTAGTACCAGCTACTCTGGTCTTTAACATTATGCCATACTATTATTATTTTATTATTATTAACATTTGTAATGTGCTTTCAAGTATTCAAAGTGATTCACATGCGTTATCAAGTTGTAATCCGCACAATAACCCTGTGTGTTAAGTCAATATTGTAATTTCTGATATTGCAATTGTTGAACCCCAGAACAGATTTAGAGGGCTTGCAGGGGGAGAAGAGTAGGAGACTTTTCACTTATAATAACCATAGATTTAATTTCAAGCATGTGCTTTTGTATTTGGCTAGCTGCATGAATAGGTATTTGTGTGTACCTCTTTAAAAAGAAAATGTTAACTCACCTTGCTTGCAAGCAACTCTGCAGGGAATACATTTAACAGTTTTAACCCTTGCATTAGGGAGTGGAAATTGCTGTATATTTTTGTAATCTCTATAAATGCTTAATAGATGTGGCCCCAGGTCTTAGTTTACTTAGTTTAAAAATGGTCCAGAATGTCTTTTTTGTAACTTGGGAGGAAGAGGTGAACACCTGCAGCCAATATAAAGGAAAAACAAATGGCATAAACTCATTTTATTAGTTCCAAAAATCTGCTTCTATGGCAGGTCTGTGATTTCAACTTACGGAGAACAGTCTGATTTCCTACATGCCCCACATTAACTCAATTCATGTAGTTTGTTACAGTTTCACAGGCCTGAAGGAGGAAATATCTAATCTCTAAGGAGATGGGTAACATACTATAAATGTTCGACACCTGATCTTGGCTTCTAAGATGGAATTTCCAAATTTAGCACTTGCAAACTCACTTCTTGGAGTTGGCAGACTTCATAGCAGTCCTGTGATATGGAAGCTTGCAGTGAGCTAATGAACAAGGAATGTTTATTAGGAGCTACTATAAAGCTCAAACAGAAAGCTAGTATTGTTTATAATTATGGAAATATAAATATGAAAAGGTAGAGCAAAACTCCAAATTCAAACAATGTCCAGATGGCACTTTCTGTCCAGAGTCTCCACCCTCCCAGCATTCTCATCTTTCTGTAAAGAGAAAGTAGCAAACAACTTGTGCTGTATTGTCTTTATATTTCAAGATGGATAGATACTAAAAGGGAAATAGAAATGCAGCATATTTACTTATTAAACGAAACCCTTAAATAAATTGATTGTAAGAAAACATCTGAATGGCTTACAAAAACAAAACAAAATATTAAGATTATGAAAACAGTTAGAAACAGGCATTTACAAACATTTTTTAAAAATTAAAAATCACCAGTAGCTAAAAAGAGATAAAACACATTAACTTCTACATGTTTGGAGGGGCTTGCCAAACAGGGGCAGACTTTGCTCTTTCAAATTTCAGTGGTGCCCTGTGTGAGGCCAAAATTTGGTGACCCTCTGCCTCTTGTCTTCTGTTCCACTCAATCCACTATATCATGAATGTGGCACCCTGTGGCACGCCCTAAGCTCAGCGCCTAGTTCAGCTCAACCGGTTGTGTTGCCTGAAATCTGCCTCGGTGCCGAAATAGAAATCTTTTAAGCAGGCACAAATATAATATAACTAAGGTCTAAGGTCAATAGGCAGGGAAGTCCAAACTGTAGGTGCTGCTGAACTAAAATATCACTTTTTTTACAAGTGCTGGATATATAAGCCGTAACATGTGGTCAAGTGGATATATATGTGGTAAGGCAATCCCACAAGTAAACTAGCTCTGAGCTCTTAAGTGTAGCATTGTGGACAGGATAGTGCCTTGTTGCATCCACCTTGTAACTGCCAGGGGACAGAAAACACATTCTCCCAGTGCTATTCTCTGATCTCAGCCCCAAAGGTAGGACCAGAAAGAGCCACTTTAACACAGTGCTTCCAAATCCCTTTCCATGAAGCCATGCAACTGCTGATTAGAATACTATAGTCAATGGGACAGAAAACTGCAGAGAGACAAGGAAGCAGGAGCAAGGCTTCACTCCCTTGTTACACTCTCTAGAAAGATCTTCCATCAGGGTGACCAAGGGCAACATGGCCAGGTGTGAACTCGGACTGGAATGGATCTAAATAATCTTTGTCATCCAAGGATGTACAATTTGCTCACAACTTTCCTTGCACTGTAACATGGCATTGGAAGGGACTGGCACATGGAAGCTTGAATTTCTTATAAGGTTGAGATTTGCACTGAGAAAGTGTTATGAGAACAGGACCTTATTTACATTGCCTTAAATCTGTTTAGCTCAGAGTGCCTCCTCAGGGTTTACTAGAATCTGTAAGGTCACTGCTATGTTTTTAAGGTTCAGGTCAGTTTTCTCTCTTATGACCCATTGTAAAGTTGTTGTTGTTAATTTTTTTTTAGTAGGCAAATGTTATTGACATCAATAGGATTTGTATGTGCAGGATCAGTCATTTTAAGCGCCGGATATTATACTTCATGGTTTCTAATATTGCTATTTCCATGCTAGCTGGCAGAACCAGCCAGTAAATTACTGTCAGGATTCCAAGACATTTACATACCTTAGGCATGAGCAACCAATTGGAACCTTTAATCTTTAACAAGTTACTGCTCAGTGACATAATAATGAATAAAATGAAGAGTAATGATGTTGGCCACAAAGCTTAGCAAATAAACATTTTACACAAATCTAACAATTCCTGACTAGCTCAGCACACGGAATTCATTTTCACGGGCCATTGCTGACTCTACTCGACTTGTGGTAAACCACTCTGACATTCTTCTACCATTGTTTTCTGTTCAGGGCAAGCACCTGTCATTGTTTCCGAGCTGAGGCCCATGCGTTACAAATAGCTTGGGTACAGAAAGCCTTCCATTTCAGTATTCTTAAAAGAGAGGTTTTGAGAAAGATTCTTGGTATTCATGTCAAGGAAGTTTTAGAAAACCATCCCCAGAACTATTGACAGAAACTTTCATTTGTTTTAAATCTGATTGTATAGTTTGGCTTATCAGCACTGACAGGACAAGGTCATAGACCACATTCTGTTGTTATTCCTGCTCTCACCAAGAACATACAATTAAGTCACCTAAAATAAAATTCTGTCAATGTCAAAAAAAAACCTAGCAGATCACTAACAACAACGGCAAAGAAGACTCACCACTCACAGAATGTTCTGGCAGTGGTAGTGCAAGAATATGTCTAACCTAGCAACCTAGTCTAACTCTTGGTGATAATAAAGATTGGCATGTCCATATCGTTTCTTGTTTTGTAAAAAACAAACTATGCTTTAAAAAGTATCAAATTCTGTTTTAGGGAAGCTACTGAAATAATAGGTATAAAGAGCACAAGATAATGCATGCTTCCCTTCACCTGTTACAAAGAAGTCACAACAACAATAAAGTGATTAGGAAATAAAACAAGAGAAATAAAATAAGTGATTAGGTTGTTTATCCTTTTGCCGGCTAAGGCTACCATGTGAAAAAAGCTTCAGCATAATGGTAAACACAGCAAGACCTTCAGAGACAGAAATGTTATCAAAATTCATACTGCCCACTCCCTGGCATTCTGGTTCCCTTAACAAATTATTGTATGCCGCATCATTATCTCCTTCACATCATTTTCGGATTTCTAATCTAGCAGCCCCTCGTCACTCATCCCACTTAGTTCTGTGGCTTTCACTTGTAATTAAATGCATTTTAATTCTCCTTCCTTGGATATTCTAAGCAGTTCACTCTTTTGGATCTTTCCCCCTACCTGCCCTTATTAGAAATTAGCTCTGAGACCCAGATTCTGCTTGTCAAAGGAACTGGCCATCTGGGGTAGAATACAACTGTCACCCACATTTCTTCAACACCCCCCCCCAAAAAACCCTTGTTTTTCCAGTAAAAGAGGAATTTGGCAACTATGTTTTTAAAAAATCATATGCCCTTCCATCCCTGTTCTGTTAAGATCAGTATTTTCACTTGTTTAAACTATTCAGTAATTCAGACTGATTTACTCTCCAATGCTTCTGGTTCCTATATCGCTAAAGTAGGGAAATATCAATTGGACGCTCTTAGCGTCAGAAATTTCTTTTTGATGCTTAGTTAGAATCTCCTTTCTTGTAACTTGAAATCATTGGTTCAGGTCCTAGCCTCCAGAGCAGGAGAAAACAAGCTCGCCCTATCTTCCATGTGACAGCCCTTTAGATATTTGAAGTTGGTTATCAAACCTCCTTTCAAGTCTCCCCTTTTCCAGGCTAAACATACCCAATTGCCTCAACCATTCTTCATAGGGCTTGGTTTCCAAACCTTTGATCATTTTGGTTGCCCTCATTGGCACAAATTCCAGCTTCTCAATATACTTCTTAAACCAGGGGTCAGAAAGCTTTATCTTGCCCGAGCTGGATCGGTCCCACGGAGATCCCTCCATGGGCTGGATTGCGCATGCGTAGACGCAATTTTCAGCGCCGCGGAAGCGAGTCCTCGTGCTGCGCCAGTTTAGTGCAGCGCATGAGTGGGCAGCTCAGTTTGGGGGCGGCTCAGGGGCCAGTCAGTGACCTCCGTGGGCCACTTCCAGCACATGGGCCTTAGATTGCTGACCCCTATCTTAAACTGTGGTGCACAAAACAGGACACAGTAATCCAGGTGTGGTCTGACCAAGACAGAATAGAGGAGGACTTTTACATTCCTTGACTGGGACACTATACTTCTGCTGAAGCAACCTAAAAGAACATTAGCTTTTTTTGCTCCAGCATCACACTGTTGACTTATGTTAAGCTTGTGGTCTATGAAGACCCCTAGATTCTTTTCACATGTACTACTAGCAGCCAGATGTCCCACATCTTGTATTTGTGCAACTGATTCTTCCTACCTAAATGTAGAACCTTACATTTGTCCCTACTGAAGTTCATTTTGTTCGTTCAGGCCCAGTTCTCTAATCTGTTAAGATCATCTTGAATCACAATTCTGCCTTCATCAGCAATGGCTACTCCTAGTTTAGTGTCATCTGCAAATTTGATGAGCACGCTCTTCATTCTTTCATCAAAGTTGTTTATAAAGATATTGAACAACAACAGGCCAGGACAGAACCCTGAGGCACCCCAATTATCCCTTTTTTCCAGGATGATGAGGAACCATTAGTGAGCACTCACTGGGTTGGTCAGCAAACCAGCTACAAATACACCTAACAGTTACCTCGTCCAATCCACATTTTACCAGCCTCTCTGCAAGAATACAATGAAGGACTTTGTCAAAAGCCTTGCTGCAATCAAGATACACTACATCCACAGCATTCCCCTGATCCACCAAGACTGTAACTATAAAAAAGAAATGTGATTAGTCTGGCATAACTTGTTTTTGAGAAAAACATACTGGTTCTTAGTAATCACAGCATCCTTTTCTAAGTGCTCATAGACCAACTGTTTAATTATATGTTCTAGGACCTTTCCTGGTATTGATGTCAAGCTCACCATTCGGTTTCACCTCTAATTTCAGCAGAGTTCAGTCTGAAAGTTAAAGGTTTCATTTCGATGTCCATTATCATTCAATGTCGTCTTTGGTGAGAGGAGCACAAGACCCATTCCCTTATGAATCAGGGCACAAGTGCCAGATTTCCATCATTTAAATTAAACTGTACAGTATGAAGGAAAACTGAGCCAATGATTGTCAGGTGAATAAAGAAGAGCACAAAGGAGCCTAGTGATTTACAGTTACCCAACTGTTTCATGGAACTAAATTTGTCAGAAACGTAGCTTCTGAAGTCCATCATGCAGTAGTCTGTTCCCAAAAGAACCCCATTCTTTGTGAATTAATCTCACTTACTTATTCTCTCTCCCACATTCTCTGCAGATTTTTAACAACTACTCAGCTAAAATGCCAATGAAATGTGTAGCTAACTATACAGTGAACACTACAGTTAAAGAAGATGTTTTGTGAGTCCCCTGAAGGTTACACCAAAGTACTCAGGATGGTGAAATTCAAGCAGACTGTGAAGGAATCGCTATTAAAAAAAAAGACGAAGGGGCAACAAAACTGCCAATATGGTCATATGTACATAAACATAAAGTGATGCACACTGGGTTGGGGTGAATCTTATTTTGCATATGGATGGATGGGGTTTGAACTCAAGAGACCAACTAGGAAAGAGATCCTAGGTTTGCTCAATAAAAATGTTGATCCAGTGTGCAGCAGCAAAAAAGAAAAAGGAAAAAAAGGCAAAATACATGCTAGGGATTTTAAAAGAAAGTTATATAAAAAACAAATCTGCCAGTATCATAATGCCCTTGTACAAATATATAATGTGACCCAGTTAGAATATTGTGTGTAGCTATGGTTGCCAAATCTCAAAAATTCCATTGCAGAGCTGGAAAAAGCTGAGTAGAGTGACTAAAATTATCAAGGGGCTCACATCTCACCTTCCCCACGTGGAAAGGTTTTAATGTTATAGCACTGGACACTTTTTAGTTAAAAAAAGGCATTGTCTAAAGGCAAAATATGATAGAAATTTATAAAAGTATATGTAATGCGAAAAAGGAGCGAGGTAGAGCAAAAGAGATAACAATAAATTCTCTTTCACATACAATGTATGCCTGAGTTATGTTTCAGAGATTGAGCCTAGAGCCAAAATTGCATATAGAATAGCCTTCCCCAGGCTTGAGTATCTACATGTTGTTGGACCACCATCATTTCGTATTTTGGGGACGTGGATCACAATAGGATACTGAGTGTATGCAAATTTCAGATGAAAACTCTGCATCTCCCCAAATATGGATAAAAATTGATAAAACAGGTTGTGTTATATATGCCCCACACCTTACCTAATATTTAGATTTTCAACCATACCCATTTTAACAGATACAGAACTGCAGTGTCCTTCCCATCTCAAGTTGATACCACTTATGCAGCAAATTTTGTTTTCTAAAAATACCAACGATTGAATTTTTGGTCAATATCTATTTGAGTGAAATTACCTTACAGGACAAACTATAAACTGAATCTCAAACTGTGACTGCACAATAGATCTGAATATGTCTTCCACAGAAGCACGTCCAGGATGACAAAGATACATACTGCTTAGGTATCAGGCATTCTAACAGGGCTCACAGTGAGAACTCAGGGTGCAACCAAAGAAAGGGAGTAGAACCCCACCCAGGTCTTGCTGATTCCTTTTGAAGCTGGGAAGTGAAGGGGACACTTACAAGCGCAGCAAGGGTAGGCGAGAGAAAAGGAAACTTCTCCATCCTCGATTCACTCCAAGTTACTTCCAGTTATATAGCCCCACAGGAAAAAATATATAGCTGGGGGAAGCAATTTTGCGGGGAGGAAAATAGTCACCTGGTTCTGCAACTACACCTCCGTCTGCACAGAAATTACTTGGCTCCTGCACTCCATATTCTGGTAACTTTCACACTGGATTACTACAATGTGCTTTATGTGGGGCTACCCTTGAAGATGCCTTGGGCTTCAAGTTGGTCCAAAACGCAGAAGCCAGATTACTGGTGGAAGGTTCCCTTTATTTATTTTGTTTATTACATTTATATACCACCTTTATGTTTCAAGAATCTCAAGGTGGTGTCCATGGTTTCCTCCTCCCCATTTCATCCTCATAACCCTGTGAGGTAGGTTAGGCGAAGAGATTACTCAGTGAGCTTCATGTCTGAGTGGGGATTTGAATCCTGCTTCTGAGGTCTTATTACCTCCTTATCAAGCAGCATATAAGTGTGAAATAAATAAAGATCACATAACCCCTGTTTTAAAACAGTTGCATTGGTTGGCAGTTCATTTCCATGCCCAATTTAAGGTGCTCATGCCAGTATTTAAAGCCTTAGACAACTTATGCCCCAAATATCTGAAAGACCTTCCCTACAGACCAGGGGTCAGCAAACTTTTTCAGCAGGGTGCTGGTCCACTGTCCCTCAGACCATGTGGTGGGCCGGACTATATTTTTTTTTGGGGGGGGGGGGTGAACAACAAATAACCCAGAGATGCATTTTAAACAAAAGCACACATTCTACTCATGTAAAAACATGCTGATTCCTGGATCGTCCGCAGGCTGGATTTAGAAGGCGATGGGGCCAAATCCGGCCCCCAGGCCTTAGTTTGCCTACCCATGCTACAGACCCTTCAGGTGTTAAGTCTGGTAGGCGGGGCCCTCTTGGTATTTTCTTTTCCCTCAGAAGCTCAGGGTGATGCAGTAAGAGAGTGCATTCTCTGTGTCAGCCCCCAAGTCGTAAACTCCCTCCACACAGAGGTGTGTCTGTCAACTTTGCTATACAGTTTCTGGTGAATGTTGACTTAAGGTGAAGCACAGGTAAATAAATCAAAATAATTAAGTAAGTATTAGATTGAAAAGGGTTTAGACTCACCTCTCCAGCTCATTCATGTTTTATTTTAAATTTAGGGTGGGGATGCCAGCCCTCCAGATGTTGCTGGAGAACAACTGTCATCATCCCTGACCATTGGCCATGCTGGCTAGTCTGAGGGGAGTTGGACTCCAACAATGGTGGGAGAGCTACAGGTTCTACAACTGCAATATAAATCCACTCTCACAGACCATATTTGCTTTATAGGGCATCAAAGTCAACTTGATTTGGACCCACACATCTGCTGAAATCACACCAGGTTTGGCCACAAAGCTCTTCCAGTGTCTAAAAATGAATAATCTGGCTAAGTGATGTGAAATGTATCTTCTAGGTAAATTTCCATCAATGGATAGTTCAGTTCATGGTCGCTGCCACCATGCAAGCCTCGGAGATGAAGAAATACAAAGAGTTACAGCAATATCTCTCATTAGCCTGTTTTGACACCTACTTGCTAAATAGGCTAAGCTCTGTTAGTGCAGGAGGATTTCCCTTAACTGCTTAGGTCTGTAAAATGGTTTAGTTGTACAAGTGTTAATGAAACCCTTAGAAACATTTAGGGATCAGGGGTTTTTTTTATTAAAAAATCTCATTACCATATCAAGGGGCTACTTGTTAATCACTGTCCAAATTCATTTGGATTTATTCTGTCACACTTATGCTTACAATTAAAATGCCACAAGGTCCCAGTCAGATTAAACAAGTGGTTTCCCCCCCCCCTTCTCTCGTATGTGTGAGCTTATAGGACTGGTAATGACAAATCACATGGAGGAAAAATATATCATAATTAATTAGGTAGAACCCCAAAGATAACCTCTCCTGCAGTATCCATGTGCTATTTTAATGGATTTCAAAAAAATTAACTTTACAATATAAAAAGAATGAACATGGTAAAATTAACAGTTCACAGTATTTTAAGCACAACAACAATCCATTTACATTTATTACATGATTACATTTATTACATGATAAAGAGACTACACCAGTTATTTTGTTGACTTTTCAAGGAATTTTAGATGTATTTATGGACGTATTTTTTTAATGTATTATATATTTATGCATGCATAGCCCACCTATTTTCCAAAGAACTCAAGGTGGCTAACAAGCCACAGCACCAAACTCGTATACTGAATAAAAGCAAAACCCAAATTAAACCCATTCATAAAACAACAAAATAACACACAAGCATAAATAGTACCTACATATGGGCATACATTGTATTTACAGAATGATGCTAATCCAGAGAAGGCTAGTGTAATTGCACAGTGTGGCAACTGAGTTAATAACTGTACCCCTGCCATTAGGGCCTGCATTGTAATGACAAACTGAACAAACACTATGCACATACATTTAGCTGCACAATCCCCTCGCATATAGCAGTCCCAGATATTTTGCTGCGCAAGTCTTGTGCTAACGGTTGTGCATATTTTAAACTAGAATGCCAAGTAGAATTCAATTTTTCCAGAGTTATATTTGAAAAGAAAGGGGGGATGGGATAAGAAAGCACCCAAACAATGTTAACTGAAAGTTTGATCATTATAATGAAATATATGCTTGCCTAATATTTCAGTAGCAGGTATCCTTGCTGGAATTAGATGCATTTTAAAAGGTGGTATGCTGCAGTTACTTTTAGGTAGGTCAAGGTCCCACAGCCTGGCAGGTTTAAACCCCAGTACTATTTAAATGTACAACTGAAAAAAGAGGTTGGAGTGAAAGAAGGTAGGTCAAAGAAGATGGATGTTTTCTACAGAGCTTGCCATTCTAGATAAGCACTATGAGCCATTCTCATTCTCAGAGATTGTAGGGCAGCGGCTGAAGAAGGAACAAAAAGGGTTTTCTTGTGTGAGTTTCTTGTGGCTGATTAGCTGCTTTCTCTGTGCAAAGGTCAGAGGGGGCAGGGCTTCTGTTGAGGTAGGTGATTAGCTGTGGGAGGAGCTTGTCAGAGATTGTAGGGCAGCGGCTGAAGAAGGAACAAAAAGGGTTTTCTTGTGTGAGTTTCTTGTGGCTGATTAGCTGCTTTCTCTGTGCAAAGGTCAGAGGGGGCAGGGCTTCTGTTGAGGTAGGTGATTAGCTGTGGGAGGAGCTTGTCAGAGATTGTAGGGCAGCGGCGCGCGCCTAGCGGCGCGCGCAGTTTGATCCATCTTTTAGATTTAGGGGAGCTAGTCTCAAACGTTTGTGGGGGGAGATATAGGTTTATTTGGGGGGATTTATTTGTCCTGTCTTCATGCTTTTTATGATGGAGGACCGCTGTAGTCACCCCCAACGACACCTTCTCAAGATGGAGGATGAGGGAACAGCTGCAGTCGCCTGTGGTTCCTGCGCAATGTTTGCCATCTTGCCAAAGGTTGCAGGCAGCTTTACCTGCAGCAATTGCATGTTGATTGCCCTCTTAAAAGACAAAGTCCAGCAACTGGAGGAACGTGTAGCTACGCTCCAAAGAATTAGAGAGCTGGAGCTCTTCTTGGAAGCAACAGAGCACACCGTCTCCACCAAGGAGGAGACAGGGGACTCCCCTGAGAAGGAGGCTAGTTCACCAACACAGGAGCCAGATATATGGAGAAACGTGACTCAAAGAAGTAGGAGGCCCAGGGTTCGCTCTGATTGTTTAGAAATATGCAATCGCTTTGAGGTCCTTTCCCCTAGCATGGAAGACGAAGAGCAGACTCCATTTGAGGATCTCTCCCTCATTACAGTCGATCAGGAATATGAAGACGAGCAGCAAAGGCAGTCCTCAGGGAATGTGCAGGCGACCTTGGAACGGACAGCTCACGGAAGAACCCCGACCAGACCTAAGAAGAGGCGTGTAGTGGTGATAGGGGATTCCCTACTGAGGGGAACAGAAGCAGTGATCTGTGGGCCTGACAAGATGTCTCGGGAAGTGTGCTGTCTCCCCGGGGCTAAGATCCAAGATGTAACTGAACGACTGCAAGGAATCATAAAACCCACTGACAAATACCCCTTCCTCTTGGTTCATGTGGGAACCAATGACACTGCAAGCAATAGCCTCCAGAAGATCAAAAGAGATTACGAGGCTCTGGGCAGGAAATTGAAGCAATTAAATGCACAAATTGTCATCTCATCTGTCCTCCCAGTTGAACGACGTGGCCCAGGGAGAGAGGGAAAAATAGTGGAAGTGAACAACTGGCTTCGCAAATGGTGTAAACAGGAACGGTTTGGATTCTTAGATCACGGAATGCAGTTTCTTGAAGATGGACTTCTGGCAAGCGATGGGCTGCACCTCACAACGGTTGGGAGGAATGTTTTTGCAAAAAATCTCAGAAACCTCATCAGGAGGGCTTTAAACTGACTAATGTGGGGGAGGGAGACAGTGCTCCTGAAGGTAGGAGTCTATCAATTGATGAAGATGATCATCCAAATGTCATAGACCGAATGGAGCAAACAGCACGCAGACCTAGTGGTGGGAGGAAAAAATCCTTAAATAAGAGACACGGGGGAATGATTAATGGACTTCAATGTCTGTACACTAATGCGCAAAGTATGGGAAATAAACAAGACGAGCTTGACCTCTTGGTACAGCAAACTAAATATGACATAATAGGAATCACTGAAACCTGGTGGGATAAGTCCCACGATTGGAATGTAATAATGGAGGGATACAATCTATTTCAGAGAAACAGACCAGACAAGAAAGGAGGAGGAGTGGCGTTATATGTCAGGGATGTGTATACCTGTGAAGAGATCCAAGATTTAGAACCTCAAAGCCAAAGTGAGAGCATTTGGGTCAAAATTAAGGGAGAGAAGAATAACAGTGACCTCATTGTGGGAGTTTACTATAGATCCCCAAGCCAAACGGAGGACATAGATGATGCCTTCCTGGAACAGATGGCCAAGCATGCAAAAGGAAGGGAGATAGTAGTAATGGGGGACTTCAATTACCCGGATATTTGTTGGATGTCAAACTCAGCCAAGAGCATAAGGTCAAACAGATTCCTCACTGGCCTTGCAGACAACTTCATTGTCCAGAAAGTGGGAGAAGCAACAAGAGGAACAGCCATTTTAGATCTGGTCCTAACCAATGTTGATGACCTGGTTAGTGGGGTAGAAGTGGAAGGATCATTAGGCGCGAGTGATCATGCTCTTCTGAAGTTTACTATACAGCGGAAAGGAGCAGCCAAGCATACTAGGACTCAATTTCTCGACTTTAAGAAAGCCGACTTCATAAAACTTAGGGAAGTGCTTGGTGAGATCCCATGGACAGTAATACTAAAAGGAAAGGGAGTTCATGATGGCTGGGAGTTTGTTAAGAGGGAGATAGTAAAAGCACAACTTCAGGCAATACCAATGAGACGGAAACATGGAAGGTGCCTAAAGAAGCCAGGGTGGCTATCTAAAGAACTTTTAACTGAGTTAAGATTAAAAAAGGATGTGTACAAAAAATGGAAAAGGGGGGAAACCACCAAAGAGGAATTCAAACAAATAGCCAACACGTGTAGACACAAAGTCAGAAAAGCTAAAGCACAGAATGAACTCAGGCTTGCTAGAGAGGTTAAAAGCAACAAAAAAGGCTTTTATGGGTATGTTCGTAGCAAAAGGAAGAACAAAGAAACAGTGGGGTCACTCAGAGGAGAAGATGGTGAAATGCAAACAGGGGACACAGAAAGGGCTGAACTCCTCAATGCCTTCTTTGCCTCAGTCTTCTCCGATAAAGAAAACAATGCCCGACCTGAAGAATTTGGAGCAAATGATTCAGCAGAGGAAACACAGCCCAGAATAACTAAGGAGATAGTACAAGAATACTTGGCTAGTCTAGATGTATTCAAGTCTCCAGGGCCAGATGAACTGCATCCAAGAGTATTAAAAGAACTGGCAGATGTGATTTCAGAACCACTGGCAGTCATCTTTGAGAATTCCTGGAGAACAGGCGAAGTCCCGGCAGACTGGAGGAGGGCAAATGTTGTCCCTATTTTCAAAAAGGGGAAAAGAGAGGACCCAAATAATTACCGCCCAGTCAGTCTGACATCAATACCAGGGAAGATTCTGGAGCAGATCATTAAGCAAACAGTCTGTGAGCACCTAGAAAGGAATGCTGTGATCACCAATAGTCAGCATGGATTTCTGAAAAATAAGTCATGTCAGACTAACCTGATCTCGTTTTTTGACAGAATTACAAGCCTGGTAGATGAAGGGAACGCAGTGGATGTAGCCTACCTTGATTTCAGCAAGGCATTTGACAAGGTGCCCCATGATATTCTTGTAAAGAAGCTGGTAAAATGCGGTCTTGACTTTGCTACCACTCAGTGGATTTGTAACTGGCTGACTCACCGAACCCAAAGGGTGCTCATCAATGGTTCCTCTTCATCCTGGAGAAGAGTGACTAGTGGGGTGCCACAGGGTTCTGTCTTGGGCCCGGTCTTATTCAACATCTTTATCAACGACTTGGATGATGGACTCAAGGGCATCCTGATCAAATTTGCAGATGACACCAAACTGGGAGGGGTGGCTAACACCCCAGAGGACAGGATCACACTTCAAAACGACCTTGACAGATTAGAGAACTGGGCCAAAACAAACAAGATGAATTTTAACAGGGAGAAATGTAAAGTATTGCACTTGGGCAAAAAAAATGAGAGGCACAAATACAAGATGGGTGACACCTGGCTTGAGAGCACTACATGTGAAAAGGATCTAGGAGTCTTGGTTGACCACAAACTTGACATGAGCCAACAGTGTGACGCGGCAGCTAAAAAAGCCAATGCAATTCTGGGCTGCATCAATAGGAGTATAGCATCTAGATCAAGGGAAGTAATAGTGCCACTGTATTCTGCTCTGGTCAGACCTCACCTGGAGTACTGTGTCCAGTTCTGGGCACCACAGTTCAAGAAGGACATTGACAAACTGGAACGTGTCCAGAGGAGGGCAACCAAAATGGTCAAAGGCCTGGAAACGATGCCTTATGAGGAACGGCTAAGGGAGCTGGGCATGTTTAGCCTGGAGAAGAGGAGGTTAAGGGGTGATATGATAGCCATGTTCAAATATATAAAAGGATGTCACATAGAGGAGGGAGAAAGGTTGTTTTCTGCTGCTCCAGAGAAGCGGACACGGAGCAATGGATCCAAACTACAAGAAAGAAGATTCCACCTAAACATTAGGAAGAACTTCCTGACAGTAAGAGCTGTTCGACAGTGGAATTTGCTGCCAAGGAGTGTGGTGGAGTCTCCTTCTTTGGAGGTCTTTAAGCAGAGGCTTGACAACCATATGTCAGGAGTGCTCTGATGGTGTTTCCTGCTTGGCAGGGGGTTGGACTCGATGGCCCTTGTGGTCTCTTCCAACTCTATGATTCTATGATTCTATGATTCTATGATTCTATGATTACACAAACATGTCTTGGACTCATTTCCCAAACAATACAACCATGCAATGACCCTTAATCGCTCCTTGAGCCTTGGTCTGCTGAGGTTTTAGGAAGCAGGTTTAGTTGAGCATCTAGATAGCTGCAGTATTAAACAGTTCTAATAGGGACTAAGAAATTATTTTCATCCACTGAGCTCACTTGCCTGCATGCAAAAATATTGTTTAATAAATACTATAAATCTATGCATAAATAGCACACCAACATTAAGGTTTTGCTCTTCAATCACTGTACACATTAAATCTATAAAAAGGAAGAAAAACATGAATCATTATCCTTTTTGAAGCACACTCTGCTCCCATAAAAACAAATTCTGTCTCATTTCCTAATAAATAAGCACATGCACAAACAGACACAATTATGGGTCAGAGAAAGATAAATAGAAGTTGGCTTATTATAATTTAGCTTTATTATAGTTGATTAGACAAGATGGGAAAAAGTTCAACACAGGACTAACTGAAAAACAGTTGCTATGTCAGCCCAAATGGTTTCAAACGTACCATATTTTAAGACTGGGCTGAAAAATTTCTCCCCTTCCGCAGGGCCATTCATTTCCCACCAAAGTAACAGAACATTGGGGTGGGGGGGAGGGATACTTATGGGTGAAGTGACAAGATTTCAGGAGACTTATCTGAAAATACAAGGCAATAGAGACTAGCAATTTAGTCCACATTTATTTTTACTTTAAGAAACAAACAAAAATAAAGCCCAAACGATTCTGCTGTTTGAGGTTTGAAATGTGAAGCCCAATGACAATCCTCATTGAGAAAGAAAGAGTTCTTTTATTCTAGAGCATCCCTGACTCTCCTCGTTAACCACACTGGCATCCTTTTAGATTAGTTTGTGGCTTTCCTAATCTGTGACATATATAGTCAGCCTCTTATTGTGGTTTCACTTACACACACACACACACACACACACACACACACACACATTTACCCTTCTCAGAACATGTAAAGACATTCATAGTTCAGCTGAGACATTGGGGAAGATTTCACAATTTTCACCTGTGAGTGTTCCTTCTGCTGGATCCAGGACGAATTGTCCTAGTGGTGAGACAACTTTATGTCTCACTCAGTGGAAGCAGAGTTAGAAGCTGATATCAAGGAATAAGTTTGCCTTGATACATGGATGCATTTGATAAATGTGATCCTACACCCCATAAATGTTATATCACAATAACCTGGAAAGGAATAATTAAAAACTCAAGGGGGTCATACAGCAGTTCATAACATTTATATATTTAAATTTACTTCGCAGACAGTTCTAGCCTGTTCAAAGTTCCAGATATTATTGACACGGCAATAAGAGACTGTTTCTGTTGGCATAGTTGAAGGTTAAGAAAAGTGGAGGTGAAGGTGGGGAATGCCCACCTGGAGCACTGCTTTAAAACCAGGAAGGTAAGGAGGGGGTAAATCAAATTAAATTAAGGACACTGCCACTCCCGTCCCCTCACTCTGAGAAAGGTGGCATTTCCTTAGAGTAAGGCATGGGATAGGTGGCCCAGGAGAGGGCCTGTGTTGGTGCTGTTCTGCTGTGGAAGTTCATGAAAATATTTTTTAAAATTATGCTATGGCACATTTGTGGCACTACATCAGTAGATAGATAGATAGATAGATAGATAGATAGATGGAAAGAAAGGAATGAGGAAAGGAAGAGTGGTAGTCATGCTACAGAGCAACCTTTGGCCACCTCACATACAAAGTAAAAACAGAGGAAGGGAAGAGTGCCTGGGAGGCAGAATGGCTTATGGGGTCCCCAGAATGGACCTGGTTCTGAGCTTCCTTAAACCTGGCAGCAGATGAATGACAAATGATATAGGAGGGGGAATATAGTATGATTAGGTCCATGGGCTAAACCGAAATAGTTGTAGATATAAACAGATGATATTAAGATAGATTCTGCCCATCTTTGGAGCAGCTGTTTAGCCTCAAAACAACCTTCTGGTGTAGAGTTAGTCTTGGAAAAATGAACATGAGCATGGCAATCCTGCATATTTTGAGATTGATAGTTACTGTAAGGCTCAAAATTCCTTTAAATTTAAAGCAAGTCAGCCCCGACTCTTTTCAAATTCCAGTCCCAAAACTAACTGTCCTTTGTTCTTTTTCAAACACAGACAACTTTCTGAACCACCTCCAGCTTGTGTGTGGGAGTCTGCCCTCTTCCTCTTTCCTTTCAGAAGGGGCTCCAGCTATTAGTTTATGAAACAACACACTGCCATAGCTTACACCACAAAGCAGATACTTAATGGATCGGGCTAGAAATTCAATTAAAGGAAGTTTTAGCAGCCTCTCTCATATCCTACAGCTATAAAATCTCCAGAGGGGTTGAAACAAAATCAAATTGGAGGGGACCCCAAAAATTAATTGTGTTTAATCCCAAACTCATTACAGCACAACAGTTACCAAATGAATGGCTTCATTTCAAAACTGCATCCTGTTCTCACAGTGGCCAACCAAATGCCTATGGGATGCTGAGTACAATAGCACTCTCCCCTCTTGTGGTTTCCAGCGACTGGCATTCAGAAGCATCCCTGCCTCCAACCATGGAACCAGTGCATAGTCATAATGGCTAGTAGCCACTGATAGTTTTAAGAGGATTAGTTGAATTGACAGTGGAGAGGGCTATCTAAACTCTCCTGTATGAGCAGGTTTCATAGCTGAATTAGGCTCTGTGTGAAGAAGCACTTCCTTTTTTACATGTCCTGAAACATCCAGCATTCAGCTTCACTGAATATTCACAAGTTCTAGCGTTAGGAGAGAGAAAACTTCTCTTTAGCCACTTTCTCCAGTCCATTAATATTTTGTTCTATCATGTCACATCTTACTCATAATTTTTCTAAACTAAAAAGTCACAAGCGCTCCATCTCTTCGATCATTTTGGTTGTCCTTTCCTGAACCTTTCCCAACACTACACTATCCTTTTACAGGTGAGGTGACCAGAACTGTACCCAGAATTCCAAATACAATCACACCATAGATTTGTATAGTAACATCGTGATATGGGCAGTTTTATTTCCTATTATTTACAGTTCCTTTCCTAGCATTCCTTGCCCTTCTTCACAGCAGCCACACAATGGGTCGACGTTTTCATCAAGTTATCTACTATGATCCCCAGGTCTTGTTTCTGGTTAGATACCATGAGCATATATGTGAAATAAAGGACCCCACCCCCAATATGCATCACTTCACATTTGGGTACACTGAATTGCAAATAGGCTTTTTGAAAAACAAGCAAACGGAAGAGTGGGGTGGCCAATCCATATATGAAGTGTGGCCCGGCTATCTTGAACTATTTATATTTAAGAACAAACTTATTCTCAGTTTATCTCCCATAATATCCAAGTACATACTGACATGGATTAGAACAGAGCCATGGGATTTCTCACCCACTATTTCTGTAGTTAGCTTGGAAAGTTTATTTTTGAAGGATTTCATCTGGGAACAAACCAAACCAACTGGTCAAACAAATAAACAACCACCACCCATTTAATTATTTTAAAATGCACTGATAGAATGATAAAGCTTGTATTTCTACAAAAAAGACTGGTTGCGCCAAAAAATAAGGAGCTAGCTGCTACTTGATTTGTGAGGAGAGTAAAAGAAGATAAACAACTCAAAGGGTTCTCAATAAAAAGGCAATTTAGGAGAAACACAGTGCTTCCTTGAATACTTTTTTGGCTTGGAGCAACACGTTGCCACAAAAATCTGTTTTGCATCATCTAAATGCTTGAAACAAGAACACATAATTTAGAAAAAAATAATGATGGCTGCCACTTAGCCGTAAAGGGCAGCCATAGTGTTAGAAATAGCTTCCCAACGATATTTTTGTTCACGGCCTAGGTCTATTTCCGCAATAGAAGTAATTACTGTGGTTTCTGAGGGGAGCATTTAACTCTATTACCCCTCAAATACTGTATACAAACACTGAGTCTGACTCCAGTAAGGCCTGGTGTGGCCACAAGCAGGTCTGTAGCCACATCCTTGCTTTCAAGTCCTTAGGAAACCTTGGCAAAGAAAGCTGAACTCCAGCTAAGGTGTTGTCAACTTTGATCCAGTTCCTTGTCCATTTGAGGGGGGAAACAAACCCTTTTATCTGCAGTATTCCAAATCACCACACGCCTTTCTAAGATAGATGTAACACAGTATAGTACTGGACCAATTATTTCTTTGTTGTAATAGTTTTGACAACTTTTGCTTCTTTAACACCTGGGCTATTTAACATTAAGAGTTAGCATGAATAATGCGTTACACTGTCAACAAGAACTTATAAAGATGGATTATAAACTGAAGCAGAGAGGAAGCAAATATAGTGATTGATTTAACAGTAGAAGTAACGGGGCGAACTATCAGCAAAGTGTGCTGCTGATACTGTTCTGGTCCTGATGAGACTTTGGGAAAGATAAAAAGTTAAAATAAGTTTTTTAAAGACTGGAAGAGAAAAGAGGTATTTTATACCGTTTATTTCCAAATAAACGGAGATCAGATCAACAGAGCAGGGTCTGGAGATGAAATGACCTGGGCAAGCAATACATTTGAACACGGGGAGATGTGTGTGTGTGTGTGTGTGTGTGTGTGTGTGTGTTTTTATTTCTATACCGCCCTATACCCGAAGGTCTCAGGGCAGTTGGATCACATACATAAAATCAAAATACAAACAACAACCCAATAAAAAAACCCTAAAAAGAGCCAGCCAGCATTTTAAAAAGGGTATAGGATGTAGATCAGGTTAGGCAAAGGGCTGGTTAAAAAGGAACATTTTTGCCTGGCGCCTAAAGGTGTATAGTGAAGGCACAAGGCGAACATCCCTGGAGAGAGCATTCCACAGACGGGGAGCCACTGCAGAGAAGGCTAGTTCTCGTGTTGCCACCATCCTGACCTTTCAAGGAGCCACATGAAGAAGGGCCTCAGAAGATGATCACAGGATCCGGGCAGGTTAATATGGGAAGAGGCGGTCCTTGAGGTATTGCAGTCCTGAGCCATTTAAGGCTTTATGGGTCAAAACCAGCACTTTGAATTGGGCCTGGAAACTAATTGGTAGCCAGTGCAGATGGACCAGGATTGGTGTAATATGCTCAAATCGTCTTGCTCCAGTGATCAACCTGGTTGCTGAATTATGCACTAACTGAAGTTTCTGAGGCAGCCCTACGTATAACGCATTGCAGTAACCTTGAGGTTACCAGAGCATAGACAACAGTAGTTAGGCTATCCCTGTCCAGACAGGGGTGTAGCTGGGCCACCAGCTGAAGCTGATGGAAGGCACTCTGGGCCACTGAGGCCACCTGAGCTTCAAGCAACAGCAAAGGATCCAGGAGTACCCCCAAACTATGAACCTGCTCCTTCAGGGGCAGCCATCAAGAGCAGGTGACCTCCCAGCCATCTGGTCTGAGGAACCACCCACTAACAGTGCCTCAGTCTTATCTGGATTGAGCTTCAGTTTATTGCCTCTCAATCCAGTCCATTACCGAGGCAAGACACTGGTCCAGCATTTCCACTGCCTCACGTGCAGATGTAAAGGAGAAATAGAGCCGAGTATCATCAGCATACTTATGACAATGCACTCCGAACCTCCGGATAACCCCACCCAGCAGTTTCATGTAGATCTTAAACAACATGGGGGATAGAATCGAGCCCTGCATATATTGAGTTATTTGCATACTACTTATACATGGGAAGGTAACCTATATAGGAAAACTCTGATCCTATATCTCCGCTGCCTTGAGAAAGGCTCTGTGAGTAAACCCGAAGAAAAAATCCATACCTGCTGCCTTGTGAGACATCTTTGGGAGAACCCAAAGCTAACGAGTAAACCCTACAAGGGACGCGACGCAGGTGGCGCTGTGGGTTAAACCACAGAGCCTAGGACTTGCTGATCAGAAGGTTGGCGGTTCGAATGCCCGCGACGGGGTGAACTCCCATTGCTCAGTCCCTGCTCCTGCCAACCTATCAGTTTGAAAGCATGCCAAAGTGCAAGTAGATAAATAGGTACCACTCTGGCGGGAAGGTAAATGGCGTTTCCGTGCGCTGCTCTGGTTCGCCAGAAGCGGCTTAGTCATGCTGGCCACATGACCCGGAAGCTGTACGCCGGCTCCCTCAGCCAATAAAGCAAGATGAGCGCTGCAACCCCAGAGTCGGTCACGACTGGACCTAATGGTCAGGGGTCCCCTTTACCCTTAAACCCTACACAAATCTGGAGTGGAGTCCCTAAGGCTGTGTGGCATCTTGTATGTCTCCTTCTAGCAACTCCTGAGCCAAGCTGGCGCCAAATGTATTGCTCTGCTTTCCTTTGGATCACATCAGTGAGGCCAAGAAGGGCCCTTGTCTTCTGGGCAGCCCAGGACTTCCATACACACTGCCCCTGGGAGGTCACTTCCGCGCCCCTAATGCAGCAACAACAATGTGGGAGGCAGCAGTTACAAGCTACCCGTCTCTGCAGCCACAGTAGGCTGCAGTTTGACTTCACCCCCGGAGGTGCACTCCATTGTCTTTCGAGACAGACAGGTCCCAACAACAACTTATGAAACTGTCTTTCAAGTTCAAAAACTGAAGGACTCAACGTATAGTTTTAGGAGGCACTTAAGAAAGAAAATTCAAATGTTCAAGTTGCAGTTGTTATATCTGCATTTCAAGCACTATGGCATCGTGAACATTGCTACATAGAAGCAAAAAGAGAATAGAAGCCTAAAACTAAAAGCTCCCTTTAGATGTAACCCTCCTTGCATTCCACAGCGTTGACTGGTCCCACCTACAGTTAGATGCATTGCCAGATGCTGGGTGAAACAGCTGTATAGGGAACCTATATGAGTTTACCTGAATGTGTTCAGGGTCCTACACATGATTGGGAACCTTGATTTGGAACCAAAACATGCAAATCTTTCTCCTTCACATCTTCCACCCAACATGAGAAAGTCTGGGGATTCAGCTGGTGGGAAAGAAATGTAGGGGTGGGGTAGCTAATGCATGCAGCCCCCACCACACATTCTTGAAATGCATGGAGAGTGAGAACGGGGATAGTTATATTCCCCACTACGTGGTAAAAACCAAAATAAAATTTTCTGACAGGTTTTTTTAACTTATTGCCTTTCACTTTCCTGCTATATAAAGCCTATTTTTTTCATTTAATACCACGCCTAGCTCCCCCTACAAGTTTTGTTCTCTTTTCAGCTCAGTTTTGCTTTTTCTCCCTTTTCTTTTTGTACAAATTACCATCTTGCCAAGCCCATACCTAATCGCCACTAAGCTATACCTACCGTCTATGTTTCGTACATTTCCTAAGGGTACCCTGTGATAAAGGAACTCTCAATTATCCTTTATTTCCCCCCAGCAAGTTAAACAAATGTCAGCAAGGCTCATCAGCAAAAGATGCCTGTCACTTTAAGAAGTGAAACAGGAAAACCTGTACTTTTTTGCACATTTTTGTTCATTCTTTTCAACTCATTCTAAGTTGCCCCCTGGGAGTTTAGGCCTCCACCAACAGTCTCTTTCAGTACACAACTAGCTCTCTCTATTAAGCTTACCCACCCCTGCTCTGCCACAACACTAGTTTCTTTGTACTTGCCTGGTGAACTGACCAGCTATGCAGTACAATGGCTACAATTACTAAATTACACCGCCTGTCACTGCCTTTTGTATCACACCTCTAACAGGTGCTATTACCATGATAGGCAAATTGTAATCATCCATTCACAGCATCTGCAGCCTTAATAATGTTTTTTTAAAAAAATAATTTTATTTTTTTTACATAATCTATGTGTGAATACTGTGAGGCATTGAATGGTTAGTAAATACATGGGTATGAAGGCTGAACTGCATGGAATGCAGTATGAACAAAAGCATTTAGGACAACAAAAGTGAATAGCACCACATTCCCAATACAGTGAACACATGCAAACACATTAAATAATAATATGAGAATGCTTAAGGAAAATACACATGGGTGTATCACCTGAGAAATTCAAACTATTCACAAGAGAAAGCTACTCACATAACTTTGCCTAGTTTTCCTCCTTCGTTATGAAAGATTGGATACTATGAAGAAAATAACTCAAATCGTTTGTAAAAGTAGTGTATGCCAATCTTTCCCAAGACTGCAGCTACATTTACAGATTGTTGCTGTTGTTGACCACTGCAGGATCCTCCATTACAGCTGCTCATGTCAATGTTCTTAGAATTATAGAATTGTAGAGTTGGTAGGAACCCTGTGGATCATCCAGTCCAGCGGTTCTCAACCTGTGGGTCCCCAGATGTTGTTGAACTACAACTCCCATCACCCCTAGCTAGCAAGGCCAGAGCTCAGGGATGATGGGAGTTGTAGTCCAACAACATCTGGGGACCCACAGGTTGAGAACCACTGACTAGTCCAACCCTCTGTAATGAAGGGATATGCAGGTGTCTCATACCAGCTATGCACCAAGGTTGCAACCTTGGCATTGATAATGATCTAACCAACTGAGCTATCCAGGTTTAATGAAGGCAAGTCAAATCAGGTATGTTGGTAGATTTTGGCTGAAATTTTGGCACTTCCTTCAACCCTGGCTTCTTTGAGAGCGGGGAGGGAATACCCTTAAAAAACCCAGTGCTAAGAAACAAAACTCACATGTAGTCACATGTACTTGTAATATATATACAGTATGCACGGAGTACTTGTTGTTGTTTTTCTTCCAATCCTTGCAATCATCCTGGCAGATGAATAGTTCTGGATTAGATTGCACTCCCTCAAAGCAACAGGTTCATAGCCTGAGGGCTCTCCTGGATCCAGCTTGGTCACTAGAGGCCCAGGTGAGAGAATAAGCAATAAAAGGCAAAACTTTTATTCAAGCATATGCAGCATAAGCGGTTTACAAATCAGACTGAAACCAAACTAAGCCACAACAGCCCAAGGGGAGGTTAAAATTTAATTAAGACATTTAAGTGAATCAAAAGGTTTTCATTTGGTGACGAAAAGTAACAGAGAACGCACCATGTGAGCCTTTCTGGAGAGGCTATTTCAAAGGATGCCACCACCAAAAAAAAAGCCTTTCTTCTTGGTACCTATTAACGTCACTTCATTTGGCAGGGGTACTCAGAACAAGATCCCTCTACAGAGGTTCAGGTAGGCATGTGTGGGATCTTTCAGGCAGACTGGGCCCAAGTCCTTTAGACCTTTTCCATTTTAAAACCAGCATCACAGCACTTTATATGTGATGTCCAGCACTTTTAAGATGGATCTGGAAATGGATCTGGAGTCAGTAAAGCAAAATATGATCAAAATGATCAGTCTTATTTAATAGACTTGCAGTCCTATTTTGAACCAATTGTAGTTAAATGAGCAGGAACAGTTAGGTTGGGACTTTTCAGATTAATTGGCAAACCTGGCCTTAAAAGGTTACCATAGAAAAGACCCCAAATTCAACATGGATCATGCTAAAACTTCCCTCTCATACACTGGCAAATATCAAATGGATGTTAATTATAAGCCACAGTGCTTAACCCTTTCATCATTACAAGCTCGCCCTTAACATTGCAACATAAATATAGCCCTATAATAAAAGAGAAATTGGGCCTTGAATAAATTGTAAGTAATGTTTGAGGATATGTATATGGATGAAGAATGAAGATGGTTTCAAATTCCAACTGAAGTCTATGTGGGCAGTATTTCCTTGGCCTAGCTACTCTAAGAAAAACACAGGGAAATACAGAAGGCAAGACCTAAAAGTTCAGGACAACAGGTCTAGGTGAACAATCAGGTTTAAACAAGAAGCTTCAGACAAAGGGTGAAGACAGAAAACACAGCAATGTTCTTTGTTTTGTTTTTTTAAATCTTGGGTTATGTCCCTCATGTGTTACAGACCCTGCAATGACAAATTTCAGCGCAAGCAGTGAGGGTTGTTGAAAGGATTCTCTCCAAGTGAACAGCACTTTGAGAATTCAGTAAGTAGAGAACAGAAACACCAAGTGCAAGTTCAGCCATCTGAAACAAGCACCATCATTACATTGTCAGTGCCTGAGGGAGTATCTAGAGAATCTTGGAGGATTTTACAATGATGTGGGAAATCAACATGAGACTTTTCAAAGATTCAGGGGAGTGGGGAACACTTCCAAACTAAGCTTGCAGCTGGAAGCTTCTTCACTGCCCTACAGATTACTCTTTCTACCTCTACAATATATCCTCTTATTGCTTTTCCAATACTGACGTAGGTACTCAGTTAAGACATGCTGTGAATTTACCATTACTTCTTTTGTGCTGTATTGATTTATCTAAATGAATTATTTTCATTTAGTCATTACATTTATACCTCACTTTTCCTCCAAGTGGCTTATGGTGGCATACACAGTTTTCCCCTCCTCATTTTATCCTTACAACAATCTTGTGAGATAGGTAACACTGAGATACTATTTTTATATTGACCTCACTTGATTCCTGGGAGGTACACATTATAACAACAAATTATGACCAGAGCCCTAATTTTAAAAACCCCATAAAACACTGAAATAAAAGCAGCAGATATACTAGGTTTGCCTCTGTTTCTGGAAACCTCAATATTTCTAGGCTGGATGAATTCCTGCACCATTGTAGGCCTGAGGCCTGCCCTGCTCATTAATCCTGCTTATCTATCCAACCATCCTTCCTTCCAGGAGTGGTACATTGTGCTAACCATGCTCCCTCTTTCTATGGTGCAGAACTGGAGACCCATCGGCCATAAAAATGGGAAGACAGAGAAACCCCAGCAGCACAACTGTTATAAGGTGGACAAGCTGATTGGTTAAGCCCCTCATCTCTCCAGTGGCCAACTGTAAGTGGTCCTCACACAAGTTAAAACTAGGCACTGTAAAAATTCATACAGTGAACATGACTTTGTATACCATCTGACCACCATCATTCTTTTTATCAAGTATACATATTTTATTAATTGTGAATATAGCTGTCAGCCTTATTCGGAACACATCTTGGTCCACTATCATAACATATGATTACCACAGAGCCAAGTAAACTAGAGAAGTATTACCTTCCATTACTCTTGCAGATTTCAGGCAGTGCATGTATCAGGCTTGTTGACAATTTCCTAAATACAAAAACGTGCATGGAAGATACAGATTCTAATCTGATCATCCTAATGTGTATATTGTGTACCAGTGCTCTCGTTCAATGTAGCTGGGTTGATTATTTCCTAGTGCCTTTTCCAAAGAGAACAAATTATTCTCTTTACTTTCTTATTTCTATTTTTCTGCTTTTCAAAGACACGTGCCTCCTACCCAAACTAAGCACATACGTTATTTCAGTGACAGTGCATTTCCAGAATATGTTATTATATAAAGAAGTCCAACTCAAGTACAAAGCAACTTGTATTAAGGGTCAAAGATCCTACTTGAATCTTTCAAATAAATTACATTACATTGTTATGGCATATTAAGCAAATATTGTTTTGGAAATGAATTTTAACCTTTCTGAACTAATGGGGGAAGCTGTTTCACTACACTTTTAAAAAACAAACCTGAACCACTACTCCATTTAGCCCTCAGCAATTACCCTGTGATGTTTCCTTTTTCAATCTTTTTTTGGGAAAACTGGCATTTAACTTTCTAAGCTATTGATAAGGAGTTCAATGAATGGGAATGTGAAACTACCAAACACCCACATTAATTGAGCCGTTATTATCCCCAGCAACTTCTCAAAATAGGTTTTGTAACACAACTTAGCTTTCCTGATTATTTTTTGCATACCCCTTTGTGTGCAAAAACACCAAAACATTACAATAGAATGCAGGGGTCGGTTGGACCCAGGAGCTATTTATCCATCATTTCCCCCATGCTTTCTGCTCCAAGCTGGATGCACCATAATACAGGAGTTAACACACTCATATACCAAAGTTGTGACATTGTAGTCTTATCTGAAATGTTATTTGGGGGAGGAACCTCATTAAACTATTGGGATATACAGTATTGGGTCCTTTCTAATTTCTGCTATAAATTCAGTATTTCAACCAGGCATTTTAAGTTTGTTTTGCTTTCTTCTTCTCTTTTCTCACTTGGGGCTTCCAAATATGCATCTGAGAAATTAAAGTTAATATTATGGGGTCAAATGCACGCCAACAGTTTTAGTGTTTGATTTTATTAGTATTACATTCATCATACATAAGCTATGTTAAACAGGAGTGATTTAGTGATTTGAAATAAACTTTATTTCCAACCAGTTTACTGGGGGGGGGCATTCATGCCCAATAGTACATTGGTACTATAATAAAGTAAATAAATGTTGTGCTAAATGTGCTCAGCCTATTTTACTCTCTTGTATTATTATAATGTCCAAATGAGATGGCTATTTCAAATATAACATACTCTTGCCTTTGTAGATGCATCACTAAATACGTTGTTACTTGTAAGACAGACTATACATGCTAAGATCATTTTTAAAGAAAAACTGCGCTAAAAAGCACATTTGTATTATTTCTGAAATGGCATTCATATTTTATACACAGTTTTTGCAAAAAAACCAATATTTTAAACAATCAAAAATAGAAGTAAATCTCTGTAACAAACAGCTTGGTAATCCACATGTAAAATGTGAACATTCCAGAACATTAAAGTCTGTTCCATGAATGGTAATTGACTGAATGCATTGTATTAAACATTACAATGTGTGGAAGCTGTCTACCTGCCCCATCATCACACGAACCAGTAACAGTTAAATTAAAAAGCATGTTCCTGATTTCTTCAGTTCACTAAATGAGCCAAAACTTTATGTGAACATTCTGCTATTTTACATGCATTATAACCTACTCATGACAGAGTCAAACTATCTAGCATTTATCAGAAAGAAACCAAAATACAGAATACCACAAAGCCACTAATTTAGAGACCCTGATATCAGATGTAGCTAGTGTTTATGCAAATATTGTACTAATGTGTATCACATATTAATCGGAACAGAAGGAGCTTTTCCCTAGACTTATAGAACATTTTATATCTTCCATTAGATGAACAGTAATAGTATTCACTTTGACTTCGACAAATCCCTTTCACAGATACAGAAGGTTAATTGGTTGTTACTGCACAGTAAAATTCAATACCAAAATTAAAGCACACTTTAAAAGAAAAATAATAATCTTGACATACTGCAACTTATTTTAAATACATTTACAGATACTTTTTTTCTAAATTAATCAAGTTTAAATCCTGTTCATCATACCACCTTTAAACTATATTTTGTAAGATTAACCACTTTATTCGTAACTCTGTCAAATAATCCAGATGCTACTTTTTCTATAAAATGTATTATTAATATCCCCAGTATATGAATAAATGTTTAATACAAAATTGATATACATTTCAAAAAGAACAACTGTGTTATATTGTAGTAAAAAGTAACAATAGTATATTTACAGCTGGGGGAAAAACTTAATAGGGTCAAACTTATAATACACTCACTAAAGTTACAATTAGGTACTTAAAACATGTGGCATTTCTTCCAAATTCCATTATGGTAACAAACACAAAAAGATGCTGATAGCCAGTTCCCTTAAGTGCATTTTCAACTTCATTCCTTATACAATGTTAAGAAGGAAAACATTTTATTTGACTGGTGGCTCAATGGCGCAGCCTATGTGTAGAAAAGCAGAACACACTCCACATGTACAGTATTGCAAGGAGTCAAGGCATCTCACTATAGCATAACTACAGACAACTACAGATAGCTTTTGCAAAGTTACCACAGGTACTGACAATAATTACATTGCTGTACTGTTTCAACATATAGTTTCCAGCTTAGTAATCAAAGCTCAACAGCAAATTACAAGCTATCTAAACTAAAATAGGACCTGTTTATACAAGTTATTGTAAACAACAATCAAGCACTGTGATTTTATTTTGAAAAAAAGTCAGAAAGTTCATCTTTATTTTGTGGCATTTTTCTTCCAAGCGTTCTGCATTGTTCTTTGCAAAAGAAAACAGACCCTTTTGTTTTCACTTGCATATGTCTGTGCTTCATGAAAGCTCTTTATGCTTCACTTCCTATTAAAAATAAGTCAAAATATGATACATTCCATTGAGGAGATATTAGTTAAGCCGGATGGTTATGAATGAATCAAACTTGCTTCCAGTATGGCACTGAGAGAAATATGAATTGCACACCACTGATATAAATCCAGAAGGTTTTTTTTAACATCATAAAGTTGAGCATTATAAAAAGAATAGATTAAGTACGGTGTTTCATTTTCTTAAAGCTTATCTAGTGCTCCAAGTACAGGTAAACTTACCTGGAAGTAGCTTCTACTGAAATCAATAGTAGTTACTTCCATGTTAATGGGCTTAGGACTAAGGTACAAGAAAGATATACTTATTAATTTAAGAGAGAGGAACAAATATTTTCCTATTTAATCACAACCTCATAAGATGACAGTTGAAAATATTGAATGGCAAAATACATGCCCAACACCATCATTAGTATATCAGTATACATCCTCTTTAAAAGAAAAAACGTTTTCAACACTTTTATTCCTTTCTTTAGACACCGTCTTCTCAAGATGATGTTGTACTCTAAATTTCTCCATATAGTTAACTTTGTATATTTTCTTTTATGAACTGAAGTAACACTAGCCTTTATAGAAGCTGAGAATACTAATATAAAAGAAGTCTCATTCTTTGTTATGCAGAGCAACATCCTAATCCAGACAGTGAAAAGAACAGTATTCAAAAATTGCTCTGAATTCCTTTTTTCTATTATTCCAGAAAAGTGACCCCCACAAATTTACTCAAGCTGAGTAAACATACAATATGGTTTAAACAGCATAATGTTATAACAGTCAATAAAACAGAATTAAAGTGTATTGATATGGGTATATAAAAATGCAGATGCATTTTGTAATCTGTTTGGCAAAAGACTGTATTCATTTCTACTAGAAAATTCAGGGTGAGGTGGAAGATGCATATAATGCAAACCATATTATTCTTTTTGTTGGGTTTTCCGGCTTAAAAACAACCATTAGATAATCAAATGCTCCCTTCTCCAACAGTATCAGGAAACTTCATATTTTTTTTACTTCTAGTCTTACAAAGGGCTTACAAGTTATATTTATAGGAATGAATTGCCATATAAGCAAAGTGAACAAATCTGTCCCATGGGGATTTTTCAAGAGTTTATTCATATTTTGTTATGCAGATCTTTTTACAACAGCTTAGCTTGAGGAGTGGTATGAGCCATCTTTTCTATTCGTTTTTAACCACTTTTATGGTTTATTGAAATTATATGCTATGGCATCAAATTTGCCAAGCCAGAATACAATGTTTAGAAACTGCATGACTGATATATTATACCCTGCACTAAAAAAAAAAAGATAGCTTGCAATATAATGCTAATTCAAATAGACATTTTTGTTTTGCTAAATACCTATACATATCTGAATAGAAAGTTGAATTATTACTCCAAAACCCTTTTTACTTCAGCTTCTCATAGTTTTTATCATTGCAGTGGCCATGCATTTCCAGTGTGAGATTAATTCATTACCTCAAAGAAAATGTTCTAGTTCTTTGTGTGGCTTTTAAAAAAAATATTTGAAGATACATATATGCATTTTCCAGCTTTAAATATATTTCCTATATTGCTTACTCCTTGTTAGTCAAAAATAAGATTTCAGTCACCTCCTCCAACTTACAAGCACACTAAACAAAGATAACGAGAAAAGCTTATAAAATCAGAAAGTGATACTATTTGCAATCCAAGTATGACCTGTAATTGCGTCTTATTAGAACACAAACACTCAAAATCTCTTGCATTTTCTGAAGAAACATTACATAATTTCCTGATGGCTAATTTATGTTTATCTTTTAGTGCTTGAACGTGAAGGCAAGACACTCTGGGAACTGCAGATGCATGTCCTGTAGAAAAATATAACTAATTCAAACAACATTTTGGAAGTGGAATGGGGGGAAAACCAGGAACAGGTCTTTTAGACAAGAGCTATTGGTAATCTGTCCGAGGGTTCACATAGGAGAATGGTGTTTAATTTCCCCTCTAAAAATTTCAGCAACCAAAACTCAGTCGGTCATTCATTTAAAGTGTTCTCCAGCAGTATTTGGTTTAGCATTCTAAACTGAAGGTGGTCTGCATGTTGAACTTAGCACTGTGCGGGTTATAGTCTTTGTTTGCAGTCTTAACTGGGGATTGCACCTTAGCTACCGTAGTTCAAGCGTAAAAATACTTTGTCTGCAGCACTATATGCTGCTGCCAGAGACCCTCTAAATCCTTGAACCAACTGTGTCCTCTGGTGTCACAGAAGATAATGCCAATTTATTGCAATCTGTGGCTTTTTTAACTGATTAAAATTAAGCCGTAAACATGTGACAATGGAATTAGCACATTTAGAGAGTCCCTTTTCCCACATCCCATTTTGCGCCAGTATGGCTGATCCCTGCAACTCTACGCGGGTGCAATTTTAATGACTTAGCTGGGTTTTGATGTTCTTAGAAAAAGCAGCGCTTGGTGTTTGTGGAGAAGGTAGATATGGAAGCTGAGAAGCTGTGATTGGAGACACAGTGACATCGTCTCTGTTTTTCGATAGGATCGGTGTCATTTTCCTCCCAATGATAAGACACCTCACTGACAGAGCCCGATTAGGGGAAATTTTATAATAAAATTCACTTCTGTAGAATGAGGGTGGAGTGATAAACATTTCAGCCTCAGGGTAGAACGCAAAAAAGATGCTCGTTCTATTTATTTATTTCTGAGGGGGGTGTACTTCTACCAACCGTTATCCCTCTTAAAGTCATTGTGTCTGTTAATATTGATGAGCAAAAAAGAATTCTACTGAAAACATCTGATTTGTAAGATAAAACCTTATGAATAAGAAAAGATCCTTTAATGTGGTTACAATAGTGAAAGTACTTCACTATACTTTGCAAAATGATCGTAACATTTTAAGAATAGTTGTGTTTATATATATATATATATATATATATATATATATATATATATATATGTGGAGTGTCACGGAAATCAAGAATAAAAGGAAAGCTAAGGTTAGACTAGCTTATTTTCCAATGTGCACTTATGCTTCCCTTTTGCTTAGAAAGCTAAAAAGCTGCAAAATAAACAGGGAAAAACAGATGCTTGTGGCCCTCTAATGCTTGAAGATGTACTAATGCTCCAAGGAAGAACATAAAACAAATATTGATTTTCTTTTTTTTTTATTACTAAAACATCTTTGCTTCTGTGTTTGGATAGTTCACAGAGGCTACCGTTAACCTGGCCTCTGGTGTCATGAGTGGTGCATTTTTGTATATTAATAGGCATTGGCCATTGTGTCTAGAAGTTATTTCGCATAGAGGAGTTTGAACTCAGTGAATAAAACACTCAGAAGACAAAAAAAATGAGAGCTAATTTGCCTCCTTCCAGAAATGAAAATTACATCTTGATCATTTTTGAACTTGGGCAGGGGAGGGAGAGAGAGTTCTGTAACATACAATATATTCTGAAGGCTAGTAATACAAAGTATTTTTTTACTCATTTTTATCAGCTTTAAAACAAATCAAACACCAGATCTAATTGACAGAATATGTATCTAGCGTGGGGTATTCATATTAATCATGCAAGCTCTATATAACCACATACATATAGAGACATCTGAAGGCTGTATCTAGCAACATGCTATATTGTATTTCAATGGCAAAGGATATATCACAAACAATCCTGTGCATATTTACTCAGAATGAAGTCCCAAGTGGAACTGTCTCCCTCAAGGGAATTGCATGGGATTGAAGCGTGAGGCCCCATATTCCGCTTTCCCAGAGAAAAATCTGTTTGCAAATAATGCAGTAATGTGTGCTGAACTTGTGCTATATTCTACTATATTTCTGGAAGTGGCTTGTCTGTTGGGTGAAAGTTCAAACATAGTGCAGAAATTAACAGTTAGGGACTGTTAAGAGTTGACTGTACTACAGAGTTCAGACATAGTTTGTTTGTCCCCACCTCTTTTCAAACATTTTTATTCATTTAATTTATATGTCGCTTCATGTTTCAAGAGACATCTAGCTCCCATAAACTATTTTCACAGATGTAAATTACATGTTTTCACTTAGCAGAATCTAATATGCTATTTTAAAAAGAATTTATATTCTATTATATGGTAACTTTCTCACATTATGAAATGCCATATTCAGTTCTTAAAAAATGCCATATCTACTTCAGTTTAAAAATAAAAACTGAAAAAATCATGAGCAAACTTCAAGAACCAAAATAAATTCATGATTTATACTTATTCACAATTTGGAAAAATTATTCAATAACATTTTAATGATATAAGTTTTTCTTCGTATTTTACGATTTCTAATCTGCACCACATTTTAAGCACCATTGAAATTATATCTTCTGCTATATTAACCAGCCTCGGGTTAAAAACTTGATTCATACTGGAGGTCCGTTCTTAACCTGAAACTGTTCTTAACCTGAGGTACCACTTTAGCTAATGGGGCCTCCCGCTGCCACCGCACAATTTCTGTTCTCATCCTGAAGCAAAGTTCTTAACCCGAGGTACTATTTCTGGGTTAGCGGAGTCTGTAACCTGAGGCGTCTGTAACCCGAGGTACCACTGTATTACCATTACTATAATCAATATTACTATTGATGATTACCACTTCTTGATACTCCTCATTCAGATGTAATAAAATATTGTAGTAGTAAAAGCTACTACAATACAAAGTCATAAGGCAACAAGATTACAGAGCCACATAGAAGCAAAACCAGGAAGAGGAAAGGGAACCAATGAAAGCAGGGATTATCAGTAAAAGGCAAGCCTAGTCCCAAAGAAAGTTTTCATTTAGCCTTAGGTGTTGGAAACTTTTAAAAATAACTTAGTGGTTTCAGTATGTGAAATACCTTGAAGAAAAATATCACCATTTCATGAATTGTCAATTGTTTTTTATTTATTCCAAGTGCCAGATTGCATACAGCTAGCCAAGGAATAATGGTGGAAATTCAAGCCTGTGAATACACTTATGAAAATCCAATAAGCTTAAAGGTGTCAGATGCCTGCTACTACTTCCTCTCCACCCCACATCCCCAGCTAATTACTCAAGAGCAGCCATCAGAAGGAAAGCCCACTGTTTACTACCAGCATGCAGGCAGAAAGAAATGTGCATCATGTATTGCATACTTTGCCAAAAGAACTAGGACATGGGATCTTTCACTGTAATACAACTGAATGGTACAACATAATAGCAAACTGAAAAATTACAAAATTTACATTCTGAGACCTGTTTGGAAATAAATATTGTAAAAATGTTGTGATTCAGCAAAGTCTATAGTGCCCATCCAAATAGTTTTCACAGCCAGGAGTCTTCTGCACAAACCAGCTTAGAAGGGGTGGAGCATAATAAAAGTGAATGAAATGCCTGAGATACGTGTGTACAGTTCTGGATTGCAACCAATGTGCTTATGGAAAAGGATGCAAGGTCTTTAGAAACTTGTTAGCGCAGGGTGTAAGATTCTTCTCTAGGGCTGTCCAAAGAGAAAAGGGGGGATCTCCAAAGCACTGAGACAGGATAAGCAGCACCAACATATGTAGTGAGGTACAAGACAGATGCATGTGCCTTTGTGTCACTATAATGTATTTATCTAGCTAAAATACCATCTCCATTACCATTTCTCAGAAGGGAAGTGTCTGAGTGGTTAGTAGAAAAATTGATATAGTGGGATGAAGAATAGCTGGTAAAGAGATAATCCACTGTGGCTATGTAGTTCAGTAGCACTTTAGCTCCAGTCTTCATTGGGTGGTGAGTATAAGGCGACAGAAGAAAAGGATGGGCTTCTGTTGTTTGCATTTGATGTATGAGGGAGACATGGGGAGCGCAAAACCACAGATGTGAAGAACAAAAGCCCAGATTCGCCCCCCTCTCTCTGTACATCTTTTACTAACTAGATGATGAAGACTACAGCGGAAATACTGCAGAACGTTTGAAAGATCATGTTCTATTTCTCTCATGCTTCCTGTTAATAAGAAATGCAAATACCTGTGATTTACTACTTATCCCACACCCAAAAATTTATCTCCAGATGCTCAGTCACAGTTCATAAGTCATAAGTGACCTTTCCTTAAAACGAATCTTCCCAGATTATTGACTATAAACACTCAGTGCAACCTTCTCCGTGCAATCACTGGGGGCAGCAGGAGTGGGGGGAGCTCAAGGGATACCTCTATTTAATAAACACACATCTGTAAGGATTTAAAAAATGCATGCATGCTTTCGCTTGACATAATTGAATAATTTGAACATAAGAATCCTACCTAAGTTGATGGTGGATCAGAGTATGCTGGCTATGGGAACATTTCAGCGCCCATAGGCACAGTAAGACTCAAAGTCCCTGTAGGCTTCAAAGAAACACTTTTCCCCCCTTCTAGAACTCTTTGCTTTCTAGTAAAGCTGCAACCACAATGTTCTCTCTTAATGCCACCATAAAAAATCAAAACACTTTAAAAACAAATTGATGTACTCTTTAATATAGTCATCACATCATCACAGGACCCTTGCACCCTGCATGGTAACAACCATGGGGATGCAAGCCACATCTCTCTTTGTTGCCTGCTCCAATGCTCAAAAAGGCAGAGAGGGAGGGAGAGGGAGAGGGAGACTGACGGACTGACTCTCAATTGAGATATTGGCATCTCTGATTGACAAGGTCTAATCAGCTTATCTCCACACTAATAAAGTTAATAGCCTGTGGAGCTGGTATATGCTCAGGACAGAGTGAACTTTTAGTAGCCAAAGCCTTAAGAGCTGAAACTAAGACTCCGCTCATCCAAGCTAGCTTAAATCAGTTCCTAATGGGCTCTTTCAATATAATCAATCTGAAAAAAAATGGAAGTCTGCAGCCACTTGACTTTATTCCTGGAGGCGTTGTTGGAGATTTAGGAAAGACCACAGCAATGTGCTATTTATCTACAGTGAGAGCGAGTGTTAAGTTGCAGATTTCTGAACCCTTCTCGACTTCACATTGTATCAGTTTCAAAGGAGTTACTGTACACATGTCATTTCTCTCTGCGGGCATTTTCTGGGAAATTTCACCTGTGAACCTCCTGCTTATAGTGATGAAACTTGGATATAAAATCCCCTGTACAAGACAGCACAATTAAAGATCACCAAGAACATACGGTAATTTTAAATCAACAAATCAAGTTTGTACTCCACCAGCAGCAGCAAGCCTGAGAGATAGAAACAACTATGCGAATCTCAAGATAATTTTTAAACAAGTTCAAAAGGCAGAAATCCCAATGAAACAAATATGTAAACTGAGACAAAACTTAAGAGTTCACTGAGATCCTGTGGACAGACTGCTAGAGCTGGGTTTGAGTGGTCAGGATTTAAATACCAGGCTCACAGAAGTGCTGGGGGATCAGCTGTAAAACAGAATATGGTTTCGTGTGAATGTATGAGCCCGTTATGTATGTTAATGTTAATTGCTTACAAGCCATGATTTGTGTGAGGTCAACAAACTAGGATGTGATATCAGTTTGAAACTGGGTTGCAAATTGTAGCATGCTAACTGTGGTTTGCTCTTATATTTGAGTTCACAGACCACAAAAAAGTCATAGTTAGAGCCTGTTACCTGCCTCAGAAAGCTGTGGCACCGTGGGCCTACAAAAATTGAGTGATGAGCAGATGGCAGATAGAAGCAGAAGCTCAAAACAATATTAGCCTATAGTACATCTGGAAACTCACAGTGTAATTAAAGGCAGGTGTGTCCAGCCCGTTAAGCACAAGATGAACGTCTTTGCTAACTTTGACTGATTCTGAGTGAACCATGGGAGGCCACAGTTCCACTGAAAGAGACTACAGCAGTTTTATACTTTGAAAAGGTTAGATGTGGACTGCTCTAAACTTGGTTATCACGCTACTTGTATCTCCCAGCTGCAGAGCAGCACTGGTTGTTTCCTAACACTGACTTGGTGTCCCAGACATGGAAAGTTTCTAAACCTGGAGGTATGACTTGGGCCAGCTGGGGAAAAAAGTAACTTTGGCCACACCACGTTCATTGTCTCGTAAGAATAGAGCTATTAAGCTAGAGACATTTAAGTGGGTTGGGTTGCGTGGCAGCCATTAAAATGAACCTTCTGCCCAAATTCCTATATCCCTCCTTATCTTCATATTTGATCAGTGGCTCAACAGTGACTCCTTAATGGATTTATGAATAAAGGGAAGCATAGGCTTTGAAAGAATGGGAATGTTAAATCTTAAATTCTACTATGATAGCTTCTAACTCAAGCAGCCGATTCATATCAACAGGTGCTCGAAGGTCATCCCATGAGTCTAGCTAAAACTTCAATTTTCTAATTGTGTCAAAATCTATGTAAGATTACTGTGTTTGTGAGTACCACCAGCAATGGCATGGTTTTGCTGTTCATTTTGAAAAAAACAATAAAACTTTTTAAAAAAACTATGGTGTGGATTCTTAACTATTGTTAACAAAACCACAGTTTCACCTTATGTGTGAACCCAGCCAGAATAACATTGAGATAGTCAAAAGGAGAGATGATGAATAAATACAAAATCATTTAAATATATTTAGCATTATTATAATAATAGCTATCAGAATTTTGGGGTTGTGCAAATTTACCATAGAATGCATCAATTATTTTTTTTATTTTAAAAATACATTGTAAAATGGAAACTGATAAGAAAGACTGAATACTTATATCTAAATGAGTTGCTTTCCTTGTATTGCATATGCATCAGCTGAATAAATATCTTTCTAGTAATTCAAGACAAGTTTGGGTTGAAGTCATTCTTCTTCGTTATATAAAACTTTAAGTGTGTGTATGTGTGTGTGTGTGTGTGTGAGAGAGAGAGAGAGAGAGAGAGAGAGAGAATAATCTTGCCTCACTAACATTTTAAGATTATTTGAAGACGTGTCACCAGGCACCTAGACCAATGTTGTTGTGTTGTTTAGTCGTTTAGTCGTGTCCGACTCTTCGTGACCCCATGGACCAGAGCACGCCAGGCAGAGCACGCCAGGCACTCCTGTCTTCACCTAGACCAATATGATCCAATAAACATTCTGTACTTGAATTGTCAGAAAAACTTTTGACGAACTGTAAATTCACATGGCAATTGGTCACATAGCAACAGATCAAAATTCATTTCATGTCATTTTGACTTCAAAATGAGCCAGCATTGTAAAATCGCCACACAAGCTGGATTCAACTTATGGCATACCACTGCAAACACACAAATATATAACTATTTTAATCCATGCTGGAAATAGACTCCTGTGCCCAAAAGTGGCTGCTCTCCACAGCAGAGATCCACACAATCAGCCCTTTCAAGTAGTAGCTAGTTAAGAGGTAAGTCAATATTTTTGGTCTTCATTCTTTTCATTCTTATTCACTCATAAATCCATTCCATCCCACTTCCACATTAATCACATTTTAAGACATGATTAAATATGTATTTTTATTTGCAACATTTGGATTTCTGGACATCATTTCTTTTAAAATATGCACTTTAAAAACTATGTTGATATACTGTTGGATAACTAAATTCCTATTCATACATCAGTCCAGGTGCTGATCAGTTTGATTCATATTAGAATAAGCAAAGATCATGCATTACTAATTTAGATGGTCGTATGAATTGGGCCAATATAGCTCTTGAAAGGCAACTAAAGAAACTCAGATTATATGGACTAGGGCTGGTCTTCCAACTGATAGGTAACTGAAGGTAGGAGTGACCAATAAGTACATTGCATATATTATGCCTAGTATTCCAATCTTTAAAAGATGTTAATAAAGATGGAAAAGAAACAGTAAAGCAAATCAAAGTGATAACTTCCTTATCAAAGTTTGATAACTTCCTTATCAAAAAACTAGTAAAGAATTGAGCATTTTAGTTTACAAAAAGGACAATTTGGAAGAGGTTCCCCATGAACCTCTGCAAAGATTTTGGAGCAATTACAGCCAACCCCCTAGGAAGAGACTCTTTTTATTATTATTTTTCTACCACGAGGACATTCATAGCTTATGCAAAGAAAAACAATTTAATCAAGTTGGATTAGTTCATCCATTCTTCACCTTCCTCACCAGCAGCTCTTTGATCAATGAATACCTGACTAATTTCCTGATTTCTCCCACCCCAGAGAATGGCATTTTCCATCCAAATTATTAATCAAAACAATTCAACCATTCCTCCCACCTTCATCAAAAGAACTCCCCCCGCCTTCAAATTAGTTATTAAAATATCTAAGTGATTTGACACAGAACTATTTCACATGCCAACTTTAGTGTCAGGTCCACTCAGTGTTCAAGCACATGCCTTACATCCACAAGGTCCCAGGGTCAATTTCTCAAATCTCCAAGTAGGGGGTGGGAAATTATCCTATCTGAAAACCTGGAGAGCTGCTGCTACCAGGATAGAAGCTCCATATAAACAAGTTTAGGCTCACTTTTCTTTTGCCCCTCCAAGTTTTTAAGTCAGGGAAGGTCACGAGGGTCGCAACTGATTAATGTCATTTAAGTAGCACATTGCACTGAAGTTAAATGGCTTTTACCGTGTCAATGAGAACAAAGCAAGAAGACAACAATCCACTCAATTTTACACCTGCTTTTAGTAATGCTTCCTATAGTCTTATGCTGTTTTAACTGCTGATGATGATTTTTAAAGTTTTTTTAAAAAATGATATCATTTATTGTAGTTGAGTTTTCATGTTTCATAGTAAGTCAATATATTTATTTAATGTATATCCTGCCTTGCCTCAAAAGAGCTCAAGAGAAGATACAGGGCCTTTCCCTACATTTTAACTTCACAACAGCCCTGTGAGGTAGGTTAGGTAGAGAGTTGGGGAATGGACCAAGGTCACTCTGTGAGCTTCACGGGTGAATGGACATTTTAGTCCAGTCCTAGTCAGACACTGTAACCACTGCCCTACACACTCTCTATTGGGTGGCGTACAAATGCTGTAAATAAGATTTGCATGAGAGAGAGAGAGAGATTATAGTTAATATTTGAACAGGAACCTAAAGCTGCTGTGGGAGAAAAAGCCTTAGGAACTGAATTTGGGAACCCAAATTCAAGAGGCACGCCACTTTTAATTCCTGCTCTGGATTGTATCAATTGATTCCTTATTCTGTAGAGCAGGCATAGGCAAACTCGGCCCTCCAGATGTTTTGGGACTACAACTCCCATCATCCCTGACCACTGGCCCTGTTAGCTAGGGATGATGGGAGTTGCAGTCCCAAAACATCTGGAGGGCCGAGTTTGCCTATGCCTGCTGTAGAGCTTCAACAGCTAGACTAGAGAATAGCCATGGACTTCCTGACTTGTTTAGTTAGCACATAAGAGGCCTAGCACTATGTGCAAGAGCAGGAAGGTCAGCCTGAGGCTTTGCTTGTACATGTGCTCCCCACCCCTCACCCCATGTAGCTGGAAGAAAAAAATTGATTTCACACTTCCAAATCCCACTTCTCACTCGCTTGTTGTGTCATATGAAGCAGATATCAAGCCAGCTTCATTACCACAGCTTGAAGTTGGCTTACTCTGAAGCCAACCAGTTTGCTTTAAACCACAGTTGGTTTATAAGACATAGCAAGCTAGGATTAGTGGAGAGGTAACAAAATGGTAGCAAACTCCTGTGGGCTACCATTCACTTGGGCTCCATTCTGCTTATACATGTATCGCTGAACCAAGGGATGTTGTGTTCCATGTGAATGCAGGTGACGTGGTTGCCAGTTTGGGTCCTTTCTTCGCAAATGTGAATGTGGAGCTTTTAAGCAGCATAGGAGTCAACTATATCAGACCATTGTAAGCACGCAAGGTACAAGATCTGCACAGGATGGTAGTAGGATTCCCATTAGCTAATAGGTTGTATTTATCTTAAGTATAGCTCCTTCTCCCAAACTCTTGCAATGTGTTTGACTAGAACTTTTAATAAAATGATATAAGAGGAACTTTGAGCAATATTTTTATTCAGAATGTGGTTTTATGTGATAATTCTTTTTATACAAAATCCACTCAACTGCTATCACTCAATATAATCTTCACTGCTGTACATCTGAAGATAATGTTGCAATAAACTTAATTTACACAGCTTATTTTTCACTAATCTCCCAGTGCAGAAGAAGGAAAAGAGTACTAAATTGCGCATTATAAACTATGACCCAAAAGGTACTGCTCATTTCTAGTTCAGTGAAACTTCACATCCATGTTTTATTATTCACATCTTTGAGAAAATTAATTGACTGGATTTTTCCCTCAAGAAGGAATGCAAAGGCAAAAGTGCCACTAATAATCTAAATTCTGAAGTAATTTCAAAAGTCTCTGAAGCATGTCATCCTTTCCAGTACCACTGCTGTCAACATAAATACCTGACCTATAAAGCAAGCAAACCAACACCTTTATAAAGCCAGCTACTCTTGGTGAAATAGAATACAAACCTACAATTCCAACAAGGATCTTCTTGAAGCAGCAATGAAAAGTACAAATGTACTTAAGCAATAAATTAAAGTGGTGTGAGCCTGACCTTGAATGCTAATTAGTTTCAGACTGAAAACAAATTATTTCAATCACTTTAAGATATAGAAAGTGTAATGGAAGCCATGTAGCTTTGCTCCTCTATCTCAAAAAGTTGAATAGATTGTTCAGCTTAGCATGAAGAGACTGCGGGTGGGGATGATCGTTGTTAAAGGTATATTTTTCCTTCCTTCTTGGACTAAGTGACCTTCAAAAGAAGAAACCTGTTCATCAACAGGAAATGCTTTGCTTTACCATCCTTTCTCTGTTTTTCATCTGCATTTATATAGCCAACTCCGTAAAAGTTAAAGAAAATTTTCCCTATGACAAAATATGGAAGCCTAGATATTTAGGTGTCTACTGTACCACATTTGCTGCCATTGCAATACAATATTATTGATGGGCCATAAAGATGACTAGGCAGTCTTGATCACAACTGGTTTCTACATTTATCGCATCCAGCATAGAGATAGTAGTTGGATGTCCTGCATTTTATAGACACCAAAATCGGTTCTAAGGCCACCAGGTACTTTTTCACAATACGAATACAGTGTCCATGGAGGGAGTGGCAATACAGCAAGCAAGCTGGGATAAGATGTTAGCGAGTGTTCAATCAGCCAAAAAAGTTGAAGAATTACAGAGCTAAAACCCTAGTGATGATTCTCCCACTCCCCACTTCATTAAGCATTCCAGTTTCTGACCTCACCCAACTCTCCACCCAAGCTTGTCAAATGTGCCAAGCAGAAAGCTGGGCAGGAGTATGGAGAAGCAGAATTTGGTACCAGGCCTTCTAAGATTACCCTTGTTTGGCTTCTGTAAAGTGTCTGGAACTAATGGGTAGGGATGAGCTTGCTCCCCTTTCTCAACCCGGTCCAAGAGCAATAATCATTTCCTGCCTTTTGCATCTGCTTGTTCGCTAAAGAGGTTGGTGTAAGATATCAGTAGCTATGAAAAACCAACCTACATGGTGGAATTTAACAACACAATGTTTGAGCTTTCTTAGTGTCATGTTAACAGATGAAAGGAAGATTGTATAAAAGCAAAGTCTGTTCCCCCAAGACCCTTCACACAAGTTTATTACTTTATAAAGCAGAATCATTTTTGTTTGTCTTGTGTGCCAGTTAGAGTCTATCAAACAGGAAGTGGGATTAAGATTATATCTATCTAGAAATTAGCACTTTTGAAAACAACTCTCACTGAAATTGACAGCATTGGCTTCCAAGTAGCTGACTTTAGTATCAGCCTATAAATCATTTATCAGAATTTAGAATTGAAATAGCAAACTGATAAATGTGAAATAATGTTGTTCGGGCATTTGAATACTGGAATAAAATTTAACATACATCAAGACATGCATGATTTAACATTTATGTTTGCATGTAACAAAACTAGACACAGCACTAAAACCAACCTAAGATATTGCAATTAAATACAATTTGAATCACAACATTCCCTTCAAACTTCTGTATAGTAACATCTTCATTTACACACCTGCCATTGTTATCTAAACAGATAAAAATCTACTGTTCAATAATGATTTAAAGAATTGTTTCCAGTTAGTTCAGGATTAGCTCACTCATTCATTATAGTTTTATGAAGAAGTGTGTGTTTTGGCAGCTGAAATATACTTTGTTCTAAATTGTTTCAGAGAAAAAGTAACTGAACTCCCCTTAAAGAGGGAAAACACCACAGTGGTATAGAACTGGTATTATTTTCATGCTAGGGGAAACATGTTCTTCTCTTCTCTTGTTCCATATTACGCAATACAAATCTCTCTTCAACCCTTATTGTAACTGGAATTGAAATGTTTCGACATTACACTTTCTAGGTGGTGAAAAAGATGATGTTAAAAACAGATATAAATAGGGTCATAATGAAGAACAAAATGTGTAGCATTTCGTTGCAGTTATACTTTGCAAATTAACAAGCAGTATTGACTTCCTTTGAGGTCAATAACAGCATTTATCGATCTGAAAAGTTAATACTGACTGAGGTCAATATTAGATCTCAAGGGTCAACAATTCTGGATACTAGTGCCTATTTTGTATCCATACATAAATGTGACATAGGAAAAAAGAGGGCACATTTAATCTTCAGAGATCTTTTAAAAACACTGGATTTTCATATGATACAAAAATAATAGAAGGTGCAAAAGTCAAAATACTATGTTGGGTCTATTTTCTAACAGTTTTTAAAGGAAGCTTAGTATTACTAAGCCAGAGATATACTTTCTAAACTGCAATTTGGAAACATGTATTTTTATATTTCATATAGGTTCATCATAGAGCCAGGATTGTCTACAGCTCTGTGTTGTATATATTTGGAGATAAACCTGGTTTTACTGCCATGCCTGTTTGTTTGATTTATATCCTCACTTCCTTCCATTATGAAACTCAAGGAAGGGAATATAGGATTCCAAGATGTGTTCCATCCAGGTAGTAAACCTGACTGAATGCTACTTTGCTTCAGCAGAATCAAGTTCCTTTATATCAAACCTTACAACATGAGTGGATAACTTCAGACCTGGGGAATCACATGCAGCCCTTGAGGCATCTCAAGTCCTTCACTGGTCCTGTTCCCTCCAGTTGTGGATGTTTAAAAGCCTCTGGCTTTTGCGTTGCTGGAATGTTGACTACTGTACAAAGAAAGAGTCACATCCATTGCTCTGTCCACTTGCCTCTGGCCCTGCACACCATAGGCATGCAGACCTTGGAGGGCTGCTCATGATGCACTGATTTGCAATTGGTGGTCTGTGGACCCCAGGGGATATGAACAACCCACTCAGGGGGTCTGTGGCACACACTCCGTTTGGGGGGGGGCATGTTCTCACATGACAGCATGGTGCCCAAAAACGCCTGAGATCTTGGCACCCAAAAACATGCATTTTGGGGTGCCATAATGTCTCATGGGTCACGTGACTTGTGCAGGAAGAGGCATATCCTGGTTTTGCGTTGGGACATGTTGGAGGGTACATAACGAAAACCACCACAGAGATATCAACATTTTCAAGAGTAGGGGGTCCATGTCTTGGCTTTTGAGAAACAGGGGGTCTGTAGTATTTAGCTAATTGGGAACCACTGCCATGATGGAAAACACCCCCAACCCTGTCCTAGGTGGTTAAATATGTGGGACAGTTCTTTATTCTCCGGAAAATACCCATAAAATATGCACAGTTTAAAGAAAGATTAACAGTAAGATGTTTACAACTTCAGAAGTTGGAAATATTTGAAAAACCTTCTTTTGGTTTTAATATGCTAAACAAATATTGTGATAGCCATCTTCAAGTGGTAGTTGAAACCACATTAATGGAAGTGGCTGGATCTTAATTTCTTGGTCACCATAGGCGCATGCACGACTTCCCAGAGATTTTCTCACAGAGGTAGGAAAACATGGCACAATATGTGGTCATTGTCATGGACTGAGATTCTTTTTTAATAAGTGGGATTGCACAAATTTATAGTAGACATATAAATGGGTATTGATAGCTAAATATGACCTCCATGCCCAGAAACTGCATGGCAGATTTTGGAAGGAAAGCAAACAGCAGGGGAGGGATATTGCTATCATAACAGAAATTGCAAATTGTACCACATGGCCCCTGGCAAGATCCAGCAGGAATCCATTTTATTCATTCTTTATTGATGTTCTTTCTTGCCTACAAACTTCCCTTGCACTTTCGCAAGTTTAAGAATTAGTGTGGAGATTTGGTGTGAGAGGTTTGATTTTTAAGGGGTATTTTTAGGAGGTGGGAAGAGAGAATAGCCCTGCAGCCCTGTGAAGAAGCTTGTGAAACAAATCCTTCTGTATCACTTTCAGAAAAAAACATGGTTGTACACAGGATGGTATGTGCATGTCTAGATGATGGTTCATTTCAACTATTACTATAAAATCAAATACAATGGTACCTCGGGTTAAGTACTTAATTCGTTCTGGAGGTCCGCTCTTAACCTGAAACTGTTCTTAATCTTAAACCGCGCCGCCGGAGCCCGATTTCTGTTCTTATCCTGAAGCAAAGTTCTTAACCTGAAGCACTATTTCTGGGTTAGTGGAGTGTGTAACCTGAAGCCTATGTAACCCGAGGTACCACTGTATCTGCACTAGATAGACAAGATTATGCCAGGAAAAACAAGGGAGACGTGACCAGAAACACTCTAATATGTTCAATCAAGGCTATATTATTCTCAAACATCAATTTTCTTGTGCAGCTCAGAGACAGGAGGGTTTTTTCATTGTTCTTTATTCATTAGGTACACAAGTAAGTATAACTTGAGATCTTCGAGTCTCCAAATGCAAAAGCATAACAAAGTACAGCACTTGAATAATGATCCACCATGACACAAGAATGCTTTTGAACCAGGCTTCACTTGGAAGAGGATGTGTTCCTATACAAATAATTTTTTAATGCTAAACTTTGTTCTTTTGTGCAAATGGAGGAAAACATTGTTAGCCCAACAGGAAATAGAGGTTAAAGGCTTCAAACATGAAGAACAAAAAAGCAAAATGTATTTCCCCCCACTAACCTAAGCCAGTCAAGTTTTCCACTTGATCTAAGTGGTACACAAAGTCCTAGTCCAACAAGAACTCATGCTGTGAATGTTCTGTGTACTCACCTAAGAAAATACATAAACACCAAGTAAAAGAAGAATTCCTCAATATTAAAAGTCTGACTCAAAAGAAAATCTGAAGCCGATTCCTTTTTTAAAGAAAGTAAAGTGCAATGCAACAGGGTCATGAGTTTGGCATCAGAAAGTAAATTGGAATGTTGTATTCTACTACCTGCTTTGACTGCTCACTATCTTTTTCTGTCATACAAATGCCAAAGAATGGATAAATATGTCCCAAATTTCAATCTCAAAAGTTGGTCAAACCAAATTCAAAATATATTACAAGATGTGCTATGAACGTTTCAAAAAGATAACCATATCTTTCCTCTCTGGTGTACCAAAAGAATTCAGAGTTGTAAATTCAGGCTGGTATTCCAAAAAGTGTATTTTTAAGGATTCAGTTACAGATAGGTAGCCGTGTTGGTCTGCCATAGTCAAAACAAAAAAATTTTTTCCTTCCAGTAGCACCTTAACGACCAACTAAGTTAGTTCTTGGTATGAGCTTTCGTGTGCATGCACACTTCTTCAGATACACTGAAACAGAAGTTGCCAGATCCTTCTATATAGTGAGAAGGTGGGGAGGGGTATTACTCAGAAGGGTGGTGGGAATGGGTGATTGGCAGATAGCTGTCAATCTATCATCACAGCTATCTGCCAATCACCCATTCCCACCACCCTTCTGAGTAATACCCCTCCCCACCTTCTCACTATATAGAAGGATCTGGCAACTTCTGTTTCAGTGTATCTGGAGAAGTGTGCATGCACACGAAAGCTCATACCAAGAACTAACTTAGTTGGTCTTTAAGGTGCTACTGGAAGGAAAAAATTTTTTTGTTTTGTTTAAGGATTCAGTATCAATAATCCTAAGAAAATCCTTTAGATGTTCCAACAGCCAACTTATAGATCAGATATGCCCAAAGTACTCTTGACAGCATTTGCATGTAAGACTAAGCCATACCATAGTGCTATGTTCACAGCAAATTGAGCCTATGCAAAGCCCGGACTTGTTTGGTCCTCCCCTGCCTATCCTGCCCCCAGCCCATGGGGACAGGAAGAATAAACTAGGATTCAGCAGCACTTCAATTGATTTCTGGTTTCTCATCTTGTATCAACCAGGATCATGGTTGAAAATGATGACAACCCAGGAACTGGCTAAAGTAAAATAAGCTGAAAATGCAGCTGCCTTTTCCTCCTCCTTATTACAGCTGCATGGGAGGAGAGTATACAAACCTGAGCCTTGTGCACATAAAGTTAAAACATGACTAGTGTTCTGTGCAAATGTGCCCATTGTATCACACATTTTAAACTATTGCAATAGAGAGCTACTATTATCAAATAAAACTTTTAAAAGTTGACTTTTTAAGTCTGATGATTGCAATGTTTTTCCTTGCTATTTCAAATTATTTCTTAGGATATTTTCTCCATGGAGGAATATGCATGACAAGCATTTAGTAATCCAAAATGTAATAATTAAATTCCTTTGCTGAAGTCCAGACATATATGAGTGCTTGAGGGGCAAGTTTGGTGTGTATTTGCAGAAGAAAATGTGTGTTAAAACAGTTGCGGAAACTGTTAGCCCAAGAGGAAGTTGTAAGGTTGTTTGCATAACCGAAGTATCCCACCTCTCCTTGCCACTGCAACCCCCTGAACTTTCCCCAAATATCCAGATACGCTTTTGGAGACATTCCAGAAAACTGCAGGTAGTGAGCGGGAACAATTGCCAAAAATAATTGGAGGCACCTCTGTGAGTGGAGCAATGTTTTCCCACTCTCACAAGCTTAACGCTTCTTAAAATACCCCCACTTTGCCATAAGCAAAGGAGAAGGAAAAATAGAGATTCCAAAGGAACAAAAATATGAGCCAATGCCTACTAACTAAAACACTGAAGATGCTCCCTTCTCAAAAAATAGAAGTAAAGCTAAAACTCTTATTCATCTGTGGGCTGGTTAAGGCCATGTTGCGTCAAGCAAATGTTATCCCACACTTTCTAATGCATTTCTCTGTCACTTTCCTTACTGCTAAATACCAGCTCTTTGGAGGAAGCAGAGTTGTTGCACAAGGTCTCCCAACCAACTGTAATTGTACAATCCAGAGTTTGCCAGTACAGACAGTCCTTGTGTTACGTGAGAGTTCTGTTCCAGAGCCCAGCGCATGTTGGTGGAATGCGCATAAGCCTGCACTGTCTCTATTCTGCTCCCTTTCATGACGTCTTTATGATGTTTTGGGACTAGTTCTGGGTTCGGCGCCATATGCGTGTGCACAATTGTGTGTCATTCAGACATGCCTAAATTGGTCATTGCCTGCAATGTGATCCCACTTGAAAATTTTGACAGTCTGTAAGTGCCCATAGATCAATAAGTAAAAGAAACTCGTAGCATAATCCCATTTGTAACTACTCAAAAGTGAGTCTTATTGAGCTCAATAGGGTTTCTCCCAGTTAAGTAAATGAATAGAGGATAGCAGTCTAAATTGCCCCTACCAAATAGGCTGGTTTTTTTTTAAATAAAAAAATGAAACAGTGTTATTCTACTTTTCTTATTATATGAGAAGGCAAAAAAAGAGAAAGGTATCACTTATACCCCTCTCATATTGTGCTGCTATGGATTAAAAGGAAGCTGACAAATGCCATCTAGAACTTGACAATATGCATTTCTGAAACAAACCGGCTTTAAAATAAAACAGTAGCAGAGAAACATGGGTACGAACAGTAAATATCTAACCTAGAATGGGAAATAGAACATTTTAAAAAAACTGACAGTGTCTGGCAGCTGCCTAACAACTGTTCTCCATGCAAAAAATTTGGATTAAGATTTTAGCAGAGATATCCCTTCTTTGGCATATCAAAGAAATACCCAAGGAAGAAATATCAGAATGTACCCCAATCTCAGAGGTCCCGTTTCACTAATGAAATGCTTCCTATATAGTATTCACACATGCATGCATGAATAATTCATTACAGATGAATCAAACAGGAATTAAGTGCAAATATAGGAGCAGCTTCCAAGCACTAGGCAATTGAAATATGGGCCCAGATTTTCAATACCCAAATTGTGTTGCAGTGTGTTAAGCTGAACAGGAAGTATATGGAAGTTTAAGCGGCCTTAGCAACCTTCTGAAAATGCAGGCTTAGATATGTAACTACTATTAGAATGCCATAATGTTTGAGTCCTCATTAGCAAACACTATGAAAGTCAACACAATATGAACAGCTTGCAAAATGGCTTGGTTCACCCTTCCCTGTGTTAATAATATCTTTCACCAAGCTTCCCAATTAAGTCCCACTTAAAAAGGGTATAGCTAAGTACTGGGGATTTCTTTCCAAATTTTATATTTAGTTAATGGTATTGTTTAAATATTACTACATTACTAATGACATACACTGACCAGTTATAGACAGTGCATTAAAAAATTGCCTTTCCTCTGCTCCAACAGCTTATCAGTAGGACACACAGGCTATAACAAGGGTTGTCCATCTTTAGGGCCTGTGAGCACACTTGGATTTTTCAGAGCATGCTGTGGGCACTTCTCTACTCCCTCAGAATCAGAAGCCATATGCATAAATACTTAAACTTAAAGAAACATAATTGCCCATGTGTTGTTGCTTTGGTGTTCTCTAATGTTGGCATGAGAGGGGTGGGCCTTCACTGGGAAAGAACCTTAACATTCAAAGCTCAAACCCTATTGTACCACAAGAAATGTTAGCTTGTAATGGAGCTAACTAACGCAAGAGGCATTTCCTTAATATTTCAAATAATGAGCTGTCTCATACAGAGGCTTCCACAGACATACTGCTATTTATACATGATAACTAAGTACCGCTTTTTGAACTAACCTCACAAAGCAGCTTACATTAAAAATATATATTAAAACTATATAATAAAACAGCAAAGACAAGCCCAAAATGGGTGTGCTGAGACTTGTCTCAAGAGGGTTCTTGAGAAGCCCTGTGGTGGCAGTCGAGGGAGGAAAGGCCACCTCAGTTGGAATACTGGGAGTGAAATAGTGAACAGCTCACCAAGTTGCTTTGCCTTTTCCTTCTCTTCCCACTCCACATAGGGCAAAGACAGTCCTTTTGTTACCCCCTCTGGCAGGATTTGAGGATGGGAGAGGCCACCTCTGCTGGAATACTAGGAACCAGATTGTGGGCTGCTCATCCATTCTTACTAAGAAAAATTCCAGCAGTAACCAGAAACGATCTATTCTACAGCGGTCCTATTGATATTAATAAGTGCAACAAACAAGCTTTGACAAAGCTTCAGCTGCTTTACTTTCCAAATCTTAGTACAGCTATAATCCTTATAGCAAAATCCCAAGCATGTTTACCTGGAAGTAGGTCCCATTCTGTTCATTGAAACCCAACCCCTTACAAGGGTGTTTAGGACTGCAGCCTTAATCTGTGGAGGTTAATGTGTTGAGGATCTTGCCTTAAGAACATAGCCAGCTGTGGATGTTTGAACTTGCTGACCTTTGCATCCTTTTATCATCGAGGTTTTCTATTAAAACATGATAATGCAACAGACATCTTGAGATGCCTATTTCTACTGGAATCTGTGCACACGGAAACAATGCTCCCATCACAGACAAAGAATGCTCTGGCACTTCAGAGACTAATTGGTTTCTTGTGTTATGAGATTTTGTAGGTAGAAGTCATGCATTGTTGATTTTTTTAAATAAAAAAATACATATAATGCTATGCGGAATTAGCAAACATTAACTAAGAATTTGCCATGGGAGAGCACCATTCTGCATATCAGTGCAGTTTACAAATCCGGCATGAAAACGGTTTTCTGAAACCTGGATGCCTTTACAGTGCATTTAGACAAATACATGAAGGGTAAGGCTAGCAATATCTGCTAATCCTGATGACTATGTTCTATTTCTGCTGTTGTACCCAGTATGCTTCTGAATAGCAGCTCCTGGAAACCGCAGGGAGGGAGAATGCTGATGAATTCAGATTTTGCTTAAGGTTTTTCCATGGGCATCACTGTGGTTGGAGAAAAGGTTCCTGCGGCAAGTTCCAAATATCTCATAAGCCTGCTCTGCAGTAACTCAGAGCAGGGCTGTTAGTGCGGCCATTCTGCTATGCGGAGTAGCATTCCTGTTGAGATATGGCAGGCACACATTACCTTCACTTTCTGGATGCAATCAACAGCATATTGGTTCCAATACACTTTCCCAGCTAGTTAAATAAAGGTAAAGGTACCCCTGCCCGTACGGGCCAGTCGTGTCCGACTCTAGGGTTGCGTGCTCATCTCGCTCTAGAGGCCATGAGCCGGCGCCGTCCGAAGACACTTCCGGGTCACGTGGCCAGCGTGACGAAGCTGCAGCTTGCGAGCCAGCACCAGCGCCGCACACGGAAATGCCGTTTACCTTCCCTCTATAAAGCAGTACCTATTTATCTACTTGCACTTAAGAGTGCTTTCAAACTGTTAGGTGGGCAGGAGCTGGGACCGAACGACGGGAGCTCACTCCGCTGCGGGGATTCAAACCGCCGACCATACGATCAGCAAGTCCTAGGCACTGAGGTTTTACCCACATGTCTTTGCAATAAGTGTCTGTTGTTTTACTTATGTTTCGGCTGCTTATTTAACAATGTATCCAATGGTTGTCAAACTTCAGGCCTGATAGTTTTATAATGCTAAGAACTTAGCAGCATTCTGGATCAGGCCAAAGACCCATCTGTTTCAGCTTCCTGTTCTCACAGTGGCCAACCACATGGGCACTGAAGCCAAAAGAAGAACCTGAGATCAACAGCACTCATCTCACTTGCGATTACTAGCAACTGGTTTTCAGAGGCGTACTGCCTCTGACAGTGGAGGCAAGAACATAGCTACCACGACTAGTAGCCACTGATAGCCTTACCCTTCATGAATTTGCCCAATCATCTTTTAAAGCCACCCAGGTTGATGGCCATCACTGCCTGTTGTAGCAGTGAATTCCACAGTGCTGTCTGAAGTGGTGCATTCTTTTGTTTGTCCTGAATTTATCTTTTCTGAGGTGAGGAAAACAGAACTATACACAGTATTTCAAGTCTGGTAGCACCATAAATTTGTCTTTGGTGAGGTGTCAAAAGTTTTTTTGAAAGTCCAAGTGCTTTAACTAGAGGAATGGTGAATTTTGCAATGCAGAGACTCACGTTGACTAAAATCTGGCTACTGAAAGTGTTATGAACATATGTCATACCATAATCCAGAAGGAATGCATATGCATCTGGTATGTGGTACAGCCATCTGCTACCACCAAGCGATCTGTCACATCCACCACTGGTTAAGAAGCAGCACTGCCATTGGTGCCGATTTTGGGCAACAGCGCACCAATTTGGGGAAAGATCTCACTCAAAATGGAAGCGATCTTGCCCAAAATCGGCACCACTGGTAGTGGCACAGACAGCGTGACTGGCAGGGCAGGCATGGCCCCAACAGACTTTTCACCTGGCAGGCTATTACCACTTGAAGCAGTGGCCTCACCCTGCCTAACGTTGGGCCAGCTCTGGATACAGGTATGGTAGACACTGGAAGCAAGTTTACACATGGGGGAGGTGAAAGAAAGCACTTTAAGTTATCAGAGACCCTTTGTAATTTCCTATGAAAAAGTGAGAAGGAAACAGGTTGTATTGTTGTCAAAGTACACAGTAATTTTGCACCAAGTCTGTAATGAAAAGGCACCACAGTTAATGCTGATCTCTAAAGTGTTATATAAGCCTCTCTGGGATGGTATAACACCAGGTGTGTTCAACATGTCTGGCAGGTGCTATAAGTCTCTGTTCACTTTGTTAGAGCTTGCTTGCCTGGTCATAGCTTGAAGATTTGAATAAAAGTTAAGTTGGTCTCTTTGTATCCCAGCATTTGCTTCACGTTTAAGTACATAATACATGAAATGCTGCAAGACTTTGGGTAAACTTTTCCATATAAAGATATTGGAAATTTGACAGCTGTGTTTCCTCTGAAACATAAAATACATGTTCACAAGTACTGACTGAGTTATCAATAATAATCAAACTTTTCAGGGCTGAACTCTTTTCCTATTCATTTGCTACAGTTTCTAAGTAGTTCCATTGCAGAAAAGCAGCAGAATGATGACCGGGGAAACTGGTTATGCAAAAGGTTGAACAGGGAACCTTATAAAATTCAGAGGCTGTCTTTAGCTAATATAAATTATAAATTTATTAAAATGTTAATTTTAGGTACACAACTAAAAGCAAAAGGAGCAAAACAACTGGAGTCTACAGTGTGTGTTACCAATCATTGCGGGTGGGTAAACTGACTACATGTAACTGCATATTAAGACAAATGTAGAATTTAGACAAAGTATTCCATCCCTTTTCAGATGTATACTTTTAAACCTCAGGAACTGTTTTCAGTAGATGTCATGCCTTTTAACTTGAAAAAAGATAAGCGCAAATAAGCTCCCAATTGTCTCCCCAATATGTAAACCACATCTCGGGCTGCTGTCTCTGCTTCCCCTTTGAAGTTTCCCTGAAATGTCATGTGTTGTGAAGACTGCTGTGCATAAGCAAGACAATTTGCTCACTCTCAGAATTCTTACCAGTTTCCACTGCTATTTGGTATCCAGCCTCTAGTCTCCGAGATGACCTTTCCAGCCTCTCTGTGTTATCGAGCAGATGCGCCCTCTGAAAAAGAAAACGGGAATGAAAAATCAGGCATCCGTCGACAGTATTTCCCCCCCCCCCAACTACACATACAGTATCTTCTCTCTATTTTTACTTTTACAGTAAAGAAATAGCTCAAGAAAAGCACTTTAGGAAGCTGGATATGTGATCATTCAAATTATTTATACCTAGCATTTGGATAATACAAAGTAACTCTTTCATTGATATTATACGCCCAATCAATGACAATAATATGGAGAACATTTAAGAGGTATTTTAATACATGGATGCTCTAATTTTGCCATAAGCAAGCACAGTTGTTTCCCTAGAACAATTTATTAGGGCACATCCCAGGTTTTGCAGGTGGTAAATGTTAATACTTTTATTTTTAGCAGCATATGGTATTATGCTAAAAGTGCTATATAAAGATATAATTCTGTCACATTCATTTGAAGACTAGGACCAAAATATTGATGCAATACAGATCCAAGATTTTAAGTAGAATACTACACAGTGTATAAGCACACATTTCAACACACTAAGTTTAAAGAAATATATTGTACTGCATAATTATGTCACCATGACCTGTGATAAGAACTGGGGGGGAAATCATTTGTACTGATTTTCCTTCTGCACGTTGATCTCTTCAAATTACTTTTGAAATACTGAACTTATACTTCTAATCAAGCTGTCAAAATACAGAAACTAAACACAAGCACACATGTTCCCACCGCCTCCTTTTCACCCTGAAAAACAACCCAGTTTGGATGCATGTCAAAAAACAACTCCTGGAACTTTGTCTTGTTGACAGATGTCATTTAAAAATTGAAGAAATGCTTTCTAATAATAATATTAAAAAGTAGGTGCCATCCATATTATCTGAGTGGCTGTCTGCCGAAATGATCTACCTTGCTCTAATGAGCCCCTATGGATCTTGGGAGATGCAAGCTGTATTGACATGCACACTTAAGCTAATACACCTAGACCAGTGCCTCCAAGCTCTAGCAGCCAGGGATGCTGACAGAATATCTCGCTTCTATCTTCAAAGAAAGGAAGTGATTAGTATGTTATCATTACCATTCAAAACGTGATTTCCCTATTCCCTCCCGGCACAGGTGACACATCTCTGAGATGCGGCCAGACGATGGAGGCAGCTAAAGCCACATCAAAGCTTTCCTTGAATTTTTTTTTTTTTTTTTTTTAGAAATCATTAAAACAATGCATTTAGATCAGCACAGATAGAACCCAATGTGAAGGTCAGGAAAGCTGCAATAACAGTCTATAATAATTAATAGAGTCGTCTAATACACAGTGAATAGGTTAAGAGTAAAATGCAAAAAAAATAAAAATCCTTCTATATTTGGAAGGGGAGGGGGGAACAGTCATGGCACAAAGGGAAGAGCAGAAAGAATTAAAAAAATTAACGTTCTATAATGTAAGTTACAGGACGTATGTGATAAGACCAAGGAACAATTTTAAATCATTAGCACTAGTTATTAAATAATTTAAAAGAAAAAGAACATTTCATAATGACAGAATCCCTATATTTTAGAACAATAGAAGTATAAAAACTTCTTTCAAAGCAAGTCAAATAACATTTCTTATATAAGAAAATAATATTGTATATAGAAAAAATATTCAGATTAAGCTGACCATCTCAGCTTGCACAAAATGTTGAATCTTATTGGCCTAATAAAAAGTTGGACATCTTTCTTTCATTAGAACCAATAAGAAGATTGCTGGGTCAGCGGGGGTGGGAGTATGGTGGAGAAGAGAACAAAAAAAAAAAACAGAAAACAAAAACTCCACTACTCCTGTGACTTTAAAATCATGCATTTTGTAGACACAGATCTTATGGACTCAGCGCAAATAATCATACCATTAAAAAGCCAGTTCAGTCACACAGAAATCACTTTAAAATGTTTTAAAACTAAAAATTGTTTTTATTTTTTTTTTAAATTGCCCAAGACTACACAAGCACAACCACTAAATGGCATCTGTCATTACTAAGATCACAATTGACAAAATTGAATTTAAAAACCACCACAGAACATTCAAAGTTCAGGTTAGCTTTCCTGCTAGCAATCAGATGCCCTGCTTTTCCAGAGCACAGCACGGAAGGATTTCATTAGACTATGCTGTTTCGTACTACTGATTTCAGGTCCTTTTCACTCAAGTCATTCTACAGTAAACCTCCTTCCCCCCCTATAAGTGGTTGTGTTATTTACTTTTCCGTTTCGGAGAAATATTGTTCCTTCGGTCACGAAAAGCAATGACCTAACATCAGCGGCTGGTGCTTTCAACACTTCCACTACACCCCCCCTGCCAAATTCATTTCCCCACCCTATCCCCCTGCCTTTTGTATATGAAGTAGTGCGAGGTGACTCAGGCTGTCTTTTAGCTTCACAAAGAGCTTCTCCATGGAGTTACAGATGGAAGTTTTGCAAAGTGGCACGCTACAGCTAGAGATTTAGTCCTTCCATGTGGGCTGGATTCAAACTGAGATCTCAGAAACGAAAAGAAAACAGAGCAGCACAGCCTCCATAGAATTCTGCCTAAGACATCTGTGCTGGAACACAGCTTTGTAATGAGAGGAACTGTACATTTTATTAACAAACAGTATGGGAAAAATCACAATTGCTTTTAAGATCATACCTCCTTAGGAGAACTGTAATTGGGAAAGCCTTGATGTTTTACTATTTGACTAGTTTAGAACCTTGGTGAATCACTGCAATAGCCATCATTTGGGCTTTAATGTGCATTTTATACTCTATATAAAACACCACTCCTTTTACAGCTTATCCTACAGCTAATATGGGAACGAGAAATTGCAGTAGTGAAGCTTGCACTGCATTTCCCATTCTACTCTTTGATCTTGACTTCCACTCCCTTTATTAGCTATGCATTTAATATGCTCCCCAAAATATTATGTAGCAAGAAAATGACAAAATGATAGGACTTACAAAGTGAGCCAACAGCAAGGAAATACAATCCAGAATACATGTAATTGACAGGCATTTTTTAAAACTGACAAAAAAGTAGTCCAGGTATTCAGTAAAAGCCACTTTCCCCCCTTGAGTCTGCTAAAAATTAAAATGCATTATTGTCTATATCTAATTAACCACTTTAATTATAAGATCTATTAATAAACCTTGATTTTCCCTTTACAATTAGCCTTGTCACATATATTTCCATGATTGCTTTATATTACAACTTATAATTATATATTATAAAAATTATGCATACAAAGCTAAACTTTTTCCTGAGTATGTATTTATAGAATGTATGTCTTCTATGAAAGTTGAACCCTAGTCTGAAATGGCCAGGTAAGAAATCATGACATTCATATGCTTGTTTACCATGTTAAGTGTTTTTTTAAAAAATAAAACTGTACAATTACTATGGTCTATGGACTATTCCAGAGCTGAAATAAAACCCAAGTATATGATTTAAGTATCCATATATTTCCTATTACCATACCTCTCCCTTCTCTGCCTTTGCTATCTTTTTCCTTCCTTCCATTCTCTCTCCATGAAAATTTTAACTGTTAGTTCCTCGGGGCAGAAGCCTGTCTTTTGCTTATGTTATTCTGCAAAGCACTATGTACACTGATGATGCTACATTAATAAGAAGAAGTTAGAAAAGAACGCAAGGACATGCTTGTTTGGCTGCATTTTATAGTGATACTTTCGTCATCACATCAAACCTTTATGCTGCAAGTTGTATAGCAATCAGGAATGAAAAGTGAATGATTGATCAAATAATCTTAATCTAATAAGAAAATCTTTAGACCAAGAATTCCCCTGAATTTTGCTTGCGTTACATTAGCTTGCGTTCTCTCCAAGTATGAGCATCAGCACTTGAAAGTGCCCCTTGCTTCTGACCTCTTTTGAATTAAACACATTTAGATTGTATCAACAGTGTCATCCACCAACCGCAAGACTAAACAAGCAGAGTTTGCTGTGTTCACTCTTTCGCTGCTAGGAAATCTGAGGTGTCACTACACAGCCACCTAAGAAAACTGGTTCCCTAGCAACGTTTACTATACCAAACCTCTAAGAGAAAGTAATTTGATTTTTTAAAACAAAAATAATAGTGTAAGCATTTGCTGTACTATAAAATAAGACTGAGGGGGAACCTTAAAAAAATATATGCTAGTGGCTGTCAGGAAATGACCATCAGGTGCTTTTCATATCTGCTTAGACGTATTGCTGCCACTTCAGGTCATTTCATAGGGTGCAAGCAAAAGGAACTCTGATCTGCATTCTCTACAGCATATGCACAAATAAATAATAAATACTGAGACACGACTGAGTGTACATCTACCTGGCTTCTATTTTCAACATGCATGCAGTATTTTCATACTGTTTGGTATGCCGGCAGGTATACATACTGCTGTATTGCTGCTATCTGCTTCAAGCAGAGATTTCCCCCCACCCCTAACACTGTACCTTCTATAGTAATGCTGGGATATAAAGGTATTTACTCCATCAAAGATTGTGTGATGCAGATATCATTACAGGATCTGATTAGATCATGGTATTCTAATAGAGATCAAATAGTAGTTTTCCTTCTTTTTTCCAGTGTCTATAAATTATCCCCTTTCTCTGTGCTATCAAAGAATGTTAATTTTAAAGGTTTGATCTAGGGATTCCCATGTAAGTGTATAGTTATTATAGGAGGAAAAAGAAAAGAAAGAAAGAAAGAAAGAAAGAAAGAAAGAAAAAGAAAGAAAGAGAGTGCTGGAACATTTTTAAGCAGTGTAATCAATATCTTTTGCTTTGTACTTATTTCCCTGTAACAATGACCAAAAAGATCTACTTCAGATTTGGAAAACCAGCTTTAAAGGAAAAGCTAGACAACAAAAAGCAAGGAAGTACTCACCTCTTCACGTAATTTTATCAACTGCAACATGAACGCACAAAAAAAGATAAAAAGGAAAGAAATGGCAGGAAAGAAAGATCAGTTGTGTGACAGGATACAGAATTAACATTGACAATTTATCTGTTTACATGTTTAGCATTTAAAAATCACAGACAAACACATTAAAAGAACCTAAACATAGACTACATGCAGAGTTTTTTGAACGAATAAAGATCACTTTCTCACACTGTCACATTAAACAAAGAGAATAGTGTGAAATTCTCTTTTAAACCACATCTAAGACACCATCATGAAATAAAGGGGAATGACTTCATAGAAGTCTATAATATAAAGGGGGAAAACAAGTTTACTATTCCTCTCTTCTAAGATAGTACAGTTGAAGTGATTTTGTATATACAAGTTTTCAGAATGTTTTTCTATTTTTTAGTACTGACACCTGCCTTCTTATTTCTCTCATATATTATCTTGATCAGAATAACTATAGTAAGTGGCTACTGAGGCATCAGTTAGATTGTGTATATCTTGCAAATGCCTGCTCTACTTTAACACAGCTACTTTTAAAAATAATAATATGCCTATGCAATTTAGTATAGCATATTATTACTTATGTTAAAAATGAATGAATGAACAAATTAACTAATGTAATGGTACAGAATTACTGTACATAACATAATTTTGACTACACTATCTTTTACAGAATTTATCTCCCAAAGTTATTATCACTGCTAACCCTCCCCCCTTTTAGTTGCCTACTTTTACTAAAACTACAGTAGCAGGGATCCTTTCAACTGATCTAGTCAGTTATACTTCCAAATATTCTTCATTTAGAACATTAGCCAGTTGTGCTGGGGTACAAAGAAGCACACCTATTCATTTGCCACAAATACAGAAGGAATGATGGCTTGCTACTAAACAAGGGTGAATATTCTCTCATTGTGGCTACCTTATTTTGGCAATTAAGGTGGCCACTTTTGCACTGACCACACCAATTTATGCCCTAATTTTAAACAGATAACCTTTTTTTCTACAGTCAGGAAGTTTCCAATTAAAGAAGAAACGGAAGATGCCCCCTTAGGTGTCACTCTAAAACTAAAAGATGTACCGCTGCCAAACAAAACAAGAGATGGTGCTTCTGATCACTAGGAAAGCAAGCTGCTGCAGTTAATAGCTCTTTAGAAAAGAAGCTTTCCAAGGATCTGCTATCAAGTAAACACACAGGCATTCTCCATCCCCATCCCACCTGCCCTAAAATTTAAAGCCCTTTGCTAGGAATCACTCTTTCATTTGCTTTCTTGCTTCCCCCTCATTTCTCGCAGCACTATTCCCACCCACCCCCCACACCCTTGAGGTCACCATTCCTCAGCTGGCTGTAATACTTTAAGGGCCAAAGTTTAAAACTACTTTCCTGCAATAGAGACCATTTGGGGCATGACACTCTGCCACAGTCAATGAGAGTTTTAAAATGCTCCACATTTGTTTTTTCAATAGGTCCCAAACAAAAAAAAATGTTCTATCTTGTTTGTGCTGCATGGCTGAATTTAAGCTCTGCATAGAATTTGCAACTAAGCTAAGTAATGGCAGATTTTCTTTTTTAAATGATGACTGAAAGAAATTCATTCAAATTAACAAAAGATTTTCCCCCATTTAACAATGATGGCACTCGATGAAATTCTGCAACTGCTATTTTAAAAATGTACCATATAAAGCTTGTCAAATTCAAACAGCATTAAAATGTGTGTAGCCACCATTTTAGGTTATGATAATCAGCATATTTTCTGAAACAAAGATTCTCCTTTTTTCCAATTTGATACAAGCGGTAATCTGTTCCTTTGTAGACTAAAAAAAAAAATCTGGTTTACGCTGGTTTGAACCAGTGGAATCTCTTGTGGCTAAGCCTTCTGCTGTGAGTAGAATCAAAACTGCGTCGCAGAGTGTGTGCACGTCTGTGAGGCACATCACGTGACATGGAGAACTACCGAATTCCCCCCCGCCCAAGAAGCTGATAACGCTACTGCCGTCTCTGCCCGCATACAGATAACGAATAAATGCTGAACTCTATTAAACGCCCTTTACACATTATCGTGGGTCGAACACACAATTTTCTGAACTTGTGATGACAGTCTATTTATTTTGCTATAAACTCTCGGCATGTAACGAACAGATTTGTGACTGGTAATGATCTGCTCTGCCAGGGCTATATGAAGTGATACAGACCTCCTTTAGATCTTGGGGAATTAAATTGACCAACTTCACCCCCTGGTCTGTTTCTGGAGTTTTGACACACTTTATGCACAGCAAGTCCAAATCTTACATTATCAGAGCTTAGTTGTCAAAAATTAGGTAACCATATCACCACAAAATATTTATGTTCTATAGGTAGCATATATGCTGCCTTGATGTACTTTTTTTCCCATTTTAGACCAACTGGAAAAGTCTAATTAAGAATTTTCTCACATTAGCCCAACAAATCTAATTTCAGAAAGAAAACAGAGTTTCATATCAAATTGTGGAATTTGTAAATACCAAATGAATACCCAATATATTTTTGCAAGCAAACAATTTATTAATGAATGATATGCTTCTTTTTCTGAACAACAGACCCACCACCCTCTCCAGCAACCGCAAAATATTAAGTGGAAGGTACAACTTGGTACTGTATTGCTGCATTGAAGCAACTGGGCCTTTCAAGCGATTTGATGAATGCAGCCAGACATAATTACAAAGACCAGCTGAAAATACTAGAGTGCTTAAAATACTACACTGCTTATATATATATTCTCATTCTGTGATGTGTAATGGACAACATTTAATTGTTTACTATAAATTAGTAAAGTGTGCTCCTGGAGGGAAAAGATAACCCAACTATGAACCATCCGGTTTTTCCCTCCTGCCTTTGTACTGCAAAATGTGCTACATCTGATTATGTTTCACTCGATTTAAATTGGAAGAAAATTAATCAACACAAAGCCAAGAAATTAACTAAATCCAGAATATAGTGAGCCCAAAGCCATTTATCCCTATCAAGGATGTTTCTTTTTACAGAGAAAAAACACAGGCTGGGAATAGCAGCTTTTACATACATTAATATACCTATCTTGGGTCTGCCATTGCCTTAAAGGAGGCAACAAATCATGAAAATCATCTTAGACAATGTTGTCAACAGCACAGAACCAAAATGCCACAATATAGAATTTCAAATATTTCACATTCTTTATTGTTTCCAACTAAGAGTCGTTCGCAAATTATTTGATATCCAATTCTGTATACGTACTAGAATAACAAAGTTATACCAGTATAACTCTGAAACACCACTAGACAGAGTGAATCAACAGGTAACATATTCCTCACAATCACATATGCTTAAATGTATTACACAGAGTTCACATTCTCAAAAACTAAATATATTTAATATTACTGACACTGATCTAGAGCTCCCTGACTTTAGAAGTTTCTAGCTCTCTTGGCTAAGTCTCTATTCAGATATTTATCAGGTGGTGTGAAGAGGTCAATACTCCTACTTTGCCAAAACCCAAGACAGTTATTTTTATGCAGCATCTGCTTTCCAGTGATTTATGTATTGATTTATGTTACATTTGGGGATTAGAGTGGTGGACAAACCACTTTCATTTCTGCAATTTAACCTTAACCTGATTAAACGGTCAAACAGCAGCAAATGAATTTGACAGATCCATGACTTTTAATATATAAATCAAGGTGTTCTACACTAGTGTTACAGAAATGAATCTGAGCATTGGGCATATTGAAATTCTTCACACTTTACATATATCCTTTGGGTGCTAAAGCTATAAGGCTTTCTAAATCTAGGCCCCAAAAGAGCTGAGTGACACAGATTGATAATTGTGCTTCCTCATTATGGATAGTCTTACTAGTAACATGAAACAAGAAATAAAGTATTATAGAACATTTGCCCAATATCCCTGAGAGGGAAGAGAACCAGGGCTTTTATTTAGCCGGAACTTGCCAGAACTCAGTCCCAGCCCCTCTCAGGTGGGCTCCATTGCCATTATAAGAGAACAAGGGATGCATTCATGGTTAGTTCCAGCACCTCTTTTTCTAGAAAAATAGCACCAAAAAGGACAAGTCCGTCAATTTTGGCAAACTAGGGTATACGCATAATGTCAATATTTAGGAAAATGAAGAAACAATGTTTTCTTGCGTTTATATTTTGACCGTTTGCCACAGAATGATATTTCTGGATTAATTTCAATTAGTTTCTTCCTCCTTTCATAAATACACAATCTACAAATATATCGTTGACATACATAAAAAGTATCAGTCAGTAGTTTTCAACCTTAAAGGTTGAGAACAAAAGTAAAAAAAGTATTCTACAAAAGAATAAACTCTGTTTTAAACTAGAGTTTTTATCATAACTTTTCTTTCAAGGCTGGTGTCACATGTAATTTACTGTGCAATCTGAAAACAAGCAATAGAATATGAATCCAGGAGCCTAAACCTCTTTTTTTGAGGTTTGAACTTTGTCCATGGTATCTGAATGTCCAATGTTTTTTGTCTGAAAATGATGCCCACTTTTAGAATATATTTCAAACTTATGGGGAGTTTGGACAACACCCTTATTAAATAATTGCACATTAAGAAGCTGTAGGCTATAATGGCAGGACCACAATCTAGTCAATGTTATATGCTTTATAATCCCAATGATTTCAATAGGAGAATGAAGCATAACTCTGTTACAATGCAATGGAAGTTAAAAGTTCTTAATTAGCAGTAGCTGGGTCCCTAATTAGGCTATATCCTAAGTGTACGAGCTAATTTTAATGTATTATGCAACATATGGCAAGTACAGAACTTTGCTCTCTAACACCACGTGTTAAAAGAAACAATAATTTAATACATACAAATGTATTAAAGTATTACCAAGTTTTTAGAATTAGAAACATTTTCTTATTGAAATCAGTAAGAAAATTTCTTTAATATTAGACTTTCTTCTAACTTCACACACCATTTCTTTGTTATTAGGCATTTAAAACTTCAATCTAATTCTGTCAAGTTTGAATTAACTTCTTCATGTAGGAAGGTTTCAAAGTAGGCAAACCTGGGAACAGGTCTTAAAAAAAACTATAGCTAAAGGTTTATATAGATACAATAATGTGTTAAGCTGTGAAAATACTTGTTCTTTAATAATGGGGGGGGATCCTACTAGGACATAGGTTACAGTGTAATGAACACTGAGCATAATAAGATTATTTAACAGGCATATAGTTCTTCCCTTAAAACACTAGTATTTTATACTGTATCTATTCGAATGGTATACTTTTGAGCATAATTTGCAGTTTTACTCAAGAGAAGAATATCTGATTCAGAGAAGACAACCTACATAGAAACAGAGAAACTGTCAGATTCTGAAAGCTCATTTTCATTTGTTTTGCCTGCCAGTGTTGATTTAATTATGCTTCATTCTTATCAAAGCTGCATTATGTAATTTTTTATTCCTTTTACATGTGTTTGAGGTGAAGACCTTGGCTTTGTCGGCAAACATTGTGTTTCAAGTTATTCCTTAAGTACCAAATAATAAAGAAGAAGAGAAGAAAAGATTCCCCCCCTTTTTTTAAAAAAACGAAAAGATAGCAGACAGCGATCACAAGGTAAAGGGTTAAATTGTAAGATCTCCAAGAAACATTTTGAAGTTGATTAAGACCCCAGCTTTGCATTAAACAGTATCACTTCCACATGAGTTGTTACTAATGCTGTTAAGGAGCAGCTTGAGAAGCCCAGTGTGCCAATGACCTCCTTCACCCTCCAGCCACCCACTAGGGCTTCTTGATTAGCATCCTACCTGGATCTCTGAGGAATTCCCATCATCCCCTAGGAGCTCATTCCGCACCTCGTCACTGTAGGCAATCCGTGACCTTTTCTGTAAAACAAAAAGAGAAAGGGGGAAAAAATGTGAGCAAGCAAGGCTCCGGAGTCATCACTATCAAGGCTGATCATCTCAAAACCTCGAGAGCCCTCTAATGGATACCCATTTGATGGGAAAATCTCTAAAGAAAGTTATCACAAAGTAGTTTTGACAACAGGATGTCAAATGCAATACAGAAATTACCAGCACTTTTGGCGGGATCTTTAAATTAAATCCCTTCCCCAAAATGAAGCTAGCAAAGCACAGCACGCACAGAAAAAGTTTTTTCTCATTAAGTTCAATAGGAGCAAGCCCCAAATCCTGATTTTCATTCACTGAATTCCCTCCCTCAAACCAAATGATCCCTATGTCATTTCACACTTCCCTAACTCTGTTTAACCAAACGTCTGATTATGTGAACCTCTTGGATATATGCCAGGTCAGAGAGAAGTGAGTTTATATTGGAGAGCAAGCAGGAATTACAATCTAATCTTTATATTTGGTATAGCTATACCAAGAATGGAAGTGCAAATATCAAAACAACAAATCAATAAGACCGGGGGAGATTTTTTTTTTATCCTGTTCAGTTTCCTTCCTATACTGTACTGTATTAAAAAACTTTTAAACAAAGAACTGCTATGTCTCAAAAGGCCGAACACAAAGCCTGAAATCCAGTTGATTATAATCACATAGTGAACTCAGTGCTCCAAAAGGCAAGAAAGCATGCAGACAAACAAGGGTTAGCTTTTTGTGGGGTGGGGGGTGGGGAGATTCAGCTAAACTGGACTGTAAGAGATCTTCATGAGTTGCTGCTTTGGGGAGAACTGATGCACTGCCTTTTCCTCAATTGGAAGCAGGCATCCATGATTAAACAATCTCCCTCCTGCACCGGGATACTAACACAGATTAGATTGCAAGGCATCATACCGGGCAATTCTTATTGGATTAAACTAGATGTGATAAAAATTGCAGCTTTGTTCAAAATCCTTTTGATGTATTTGGTCTTTTCCCATGGTGTATGAGGCAACTGGGGAATCCTAACATTGAGCTTTCCATGCAAGACACCTAGCTAGCTTCTGGGAATATGCCAAATGAAAGTTGAGCATGTAACAGCATTCAGTAGCCAAGCATATGAAAAACCTATTACATAAAAACTGGAAAATTATAACATCACTGGGGAAAAAGCTAGCTTTAAACTAAACTTTCAAGCACAATATTTGAAAGGTCTCACTCTTTCCTGGCCCTCATGTGAACTGGTCTGTGCTCCAGCTACCATACTGCATTAATTGTTACAATTTGGTGCCCCCCACCCTTGAAAGCGAGATTAAAGCTGAGGTTTGAATTCAAAATGCAAAATGTAAACTAATTTTATTTCCAATGTTTTACATTTTTCTCCCTCCTTTGAAAACAGGTTTGCAGATTTATCTGGCAATTCAATCTGAATGCATATACTGAATTTAAATCTGATACAGTGTATCAATTTTCAACTTTCAAGACAAAAGAAAAACTTTCAAGCTGATCAATTTACAAACAAAATGCCAAATGAGAAAGCAGTTAATACTTCACCTAGCAAGTAAACGGTAAGTTTTAGACTTCTTTTAATTTCAATGGTTATTTGTGGCACCCTTAACATTATGAAACCCCTAGTATTCAACAGAGTATATATACGAAAGCCTTAGTCATACAAACCATAGAACTTGTATAATGGACATAGCATATCCTACCCCCTTTTTACTATTTGGATATCTCAGACACAGCAGTTTCATATTAACCAAGTAAAAGCAGTCTCTACAGCATTAAAGGAAATGGGAACCTTTAAAGAGGCTGTGGTATCAGAGCTGCCTGTTTAAATTATTCATTTCATCACTATGGGGGACTAAAACACTCTGCAGTATGCAAGAATATCATATGGAGATGGGTTTTGTTTTTCTCTTTTTTCACCAAAAAGCCAACAAATTGGCATAGATTGTTCAATTATGATATTATCCTATTTTTTGTTTGATATACATCAGACAAGGAAAGAAGTTACAAATGCATGTCAATACATGATCCAATCTTTCTTTTCCATTTAAGATTTTCAGTTTAAGATTAAGTTTAACCATACACGGTCAATAGCTACCAATAGCAATGGTATTTGTGCCATTACAGATATGCAACCACAATGATCTGAAAATAGCCTGCATTGCCCATAGGTTTGCCCATTAAGCAACTGGACTAACTGCGTGTGCTTTTTCAAGCCTGCACCAGAGTATACTCGTATGTGCACACACAGAGAGAGCTGGGAAAGATTTTAGTTTAACTTCCTCTTAATTCACTGTCCAGGTTTGGAAAGGAACAAGTGCTTTTTGCATCAAGGAAAATGGGTGTGTGTGCATGTGTGCATGCCTGCATGTGTGCACAAGGCTTACAGCCTAAATACACATTACATTGATCACAGCAAGTCACATATAAAACAGGCTGTCTCTTGAGAATTCAAAAGCTCCCTCAGAGAAAAGTAGTAAAGGCCAGAGGGGATAACAGGCAAACACACAGGGAAGCAGAAGCCACTAACTGCCCCCTGTCTATCTATTTTATTATTTCTTCTTGAGTGGCTAATTGTCTCTAGGGACTGAGAAGAAGATGAGTAAACATAATTACACATGAGATAATTTTTAAAAAAACACAACCCAGACAGATTGAAAAAAGCAGGCAGTGTGCTCTTCCCACAATTTCCTCCCAGCATCCTCTTTGTCTCAAGGAGAGCTCAAGAATTTGTAATTCCTAATAAAGGGTTGGCGAAGTAAGTAAGAGCTCAACAATTCCAAGGCAGACCCTGGCTTACATTGTGGCTGCTTTGGACATGAAGAATGTCATATGTAAGCAGGCTCTTTAAAAAAACAAAAAACATGTAGCTTGGGTTCAGTACTATGACTGGGTGGCTCACGGAAATTCAGTTGTGACTAATGGGGATTTGACCAAGTCTATGAACCTGGTTGTCAGAGGCACTGCCATTCCACCCGGTTCCAACATAAAAGGGAGGAAGCTGTAGCTCAGTGATAAAGCATGTGGTTTGCATAGACAAGGTCTCAGATTCAATTTCCCACATATCCAGCTTAAAGAATCTTAGGATGTAGGTTTAGAAAAGACACAGCTTGATACCTTGCATAGCAACTGTTAGTCAGAGTAGATGGTATTGAACGAGAATGTAGCCACTTGATGAATCAGTAGTCTGAATAGGCTTAAAGCAGCTTCATATGTTCACACACCTCCCAGCATTAGCGGGAGAAACCTCAGAGACAGGTGTATATTTTACTGTGACATGAAATAATAACCCAGCCCTCTCCAAGTTCCTGTGAGAAGGGTTGGGGAATATTTCATCATGCTGGGCTTTGGAGAAGGTTGAAACAGTACTTATTTCATCTCGTGAGATTACCACTGCATGAAAGGGGATATTACCATCTACATGAAGCCATTAGGAGTTTTGGAGCAAAGTGTCAGACTTGGGTATCATCCCCCTATTTATATTTCTTTGTTACATCTGAAGCAGGAATGGCCTTGAGTATCTGGATGCAGTTGGGGACTGGTTCCAATAAATTAGTAAATTGCCTGCCCTCGATGTGGTCTTACTCTCCCTGAAGGAACAAATGTGTAGTTTGGGAGCACTCCTGAAACCACCTCTGTCACTCAATGCACATGTAACCTCAGTGGCTAAGACTGCCTTTTGCCAACTTCTGCCTCAGTGGCTTTGAGGGCCTTTTGCTAAAGCATCTATGGCTGTTCGTGGATGGGATAGCTTGACCACTGTTGTTTATGCACTGGCAACCTCACAGCTGGATTACTGCAATGTGTTCTATGTGGGACTCTAGGCAAGAGGCTGTGGCTGATGCAAAATGCAGCAGCTAGGTTGATTGTGGGGACAAACTGTCACCAGCGTATCACACCTTGCTTGTAAGATTTGCACACCCAGTCTGCAACCAGGCCAAGGTGTTGGTATTAACACATAACATTCCTATACAGTTCAGGAACAGGTTATTTGAGAGACCACCATATCTCCTATATATCCAGTAGATCACTACAGTCTGTTGGAAAGCTTCTGCTGCAAGCTCTAAAGATATCCAAAGCCTACTCCACAGTAACTTGGCACAGGGCTTTTAGTCTGGCCATTGTGTTCAGTGGAACAGCATTCCTGTTGAGATATGACAGGCTCCCACTACCTGCACTTTCTGGAAACAGCTGAAGACATGTTTGTTCCAAAAGGCTTTCTTAGCTGGCTAAATGGGTCTTTTCCAGGAGGGTCAATTTGGATTGTTTTAGTTGCATTGGCTGTTTTTTTCAGTTTTTAACTGTTTCCCCCCAGTTTTTATGGTACATTGCATTGAGTAGATTGTGTAGAAAGCAATTAATAAATTAAAGATATCATCATCAATAAAAAATATTAGTCCTCCCTCAGTTCTCCATATGTTGAAGATTGAACATCTGCAAGCAGGGAGGCTTTTCTACTCAGGTTCACTCCATGTGCAATTTGAAACCCTGACTAGGATTCTACAAAAGTAGAACAGGCTTCCAAGTGCAAAAGTTCACATAGACATATGGGAGCAGCAGTGGTGATTCAACAGAGATCATGAAGCCATGGAGCTCCTCTGTGAGTGCCAACAAAATATGCAGCTACGAAAAGTAATGCTGGCTGCTAAACCAGAATATGTTGACCCCTGGATTTGAAATATACTTTTTGCTATACAGATAAGAAAACATAGCACTAGCAACAAGTAATTTCAATTTTTTAAAAAATGTATGTAGTAATTCTTCAGGCATCTTCTGGCACTTGTCTGCCTTATCCCAAGTTTCTAAAACCTAGAGGTGGTCACTGGGTCTATAAAACAGCATCTATCCAAAAAGAAATCTGTTCACTTTGCCAAAAAAAAAAAAATTACATTGTTTTGACAGAGCTTCGTGTTCTATGGAGATTTTGTTGTAAATTTGTTTTAGTTCAATATAATCTACATCAATAGCAAAGCTAACATTTATTGTCACGGTCCCTTTATTATCATGATCTCTCTCAATTATAAAAAAAGCAGTTTTATAGAACAACTAAACCTTTTGACTACAATTAGGTCCGACTCTGCCATATTCATTAATAAATAATTTGATACTACTTTTGATCACAATTTCATCCCAAAATGAATTGATCACATAAAAGACCAGGCCTTTGAACTAAAGTGCCCATTTGTTCTCTCAGAATCTAGCTAAAATATCAATACAGTACTCTCATTTGTCTTTAAAATAATAACTTCAAATAATCTTACTAGCACCCCTAAGTGAAACAGATCATCACTAGAAATAGCAGTAGAACAAATTCTACAGTGCAATCCTATACCCACTTACCTGGGAGTAAGCCAGAAAAACTCAATTAGACTTACTTCTGTGTAGACATGTATAGGATTTCACTTTTATTGTAACAATTATAAAAGGTGCTTTATGCTCCTAATTTCACCATTCTGTATTGAGTGTAAATTTGTACTGTAGCCAAATGCAGGCATAATAGTTTGTGCTGGAAAATGTCACACACACTGCTACAGTTTGAAGGAACCCAATTCATAATGCATTTTATAAATAGTTAATGACTTCTATACATAAGCTAACCAGGCAAATCAAGAAATTGTCAACATTTTTAGTCTTAGTTGTCAGTTACCACTGTCTACTGCTACTTTATATGTATGTTTCTGGAAGAGACAGAAGCTTTACAGATTCTGTAATCCAATGCCTTTTCTGGGCAGCTCGATATGAGCTTAAGAGTTCCTATATACAGATTCTGCCCAGCAAAGGGCTGTCAAACACAAGTCCCGTCCCAGCACTCCTGACTCGTGTGTGTGTGTGCGCGCGCGCGCAAGATGCATTGTGAGCACAAAAGTGCTGCTTAATTCTACTAGGCACAGAAATACACATACGATTTGCTTATAGTTCAAGAGAAAGGTATAGTTTTGCACAGCAAAGGGGCAAGGTTATCTCAATTCAGCTTACCAAGAGTATTTTTAAAGCATTAAGAAAACCGAGTGGATACCCGCTAAATGAGCCAAGTCTTTAGGACAACTCTCTGGAACTGCAAACTCAAATGCCTACCAAATGTACAGCGCCATCTAGGTGATATGAGACATTATTCACTGCCCTTCCAAAGAAATCAACCTAGAAGTAGCCATGCTCTCTCTCCTCAAGTGAACGGATTGGTCAGCTGGCTGAGTTTTGTAGTTCTAGGCATAGTTTAGTTTGGTGAACACAAAAGTTTACAAGCATTACCATGGTGTGTGTGCAATAGCTTATAAGGTCAGTTATTGCACACATCCTACTAAATGGTGAAGAAAATTTACACCAAGTTCAGATTCCGAATAGAAGTGGGCTAAAACCTGGTGAGATGTGACCTCAAATCCGGAAGTAAAATGGTAATAACCATTTAACAAGCCTAACACAGTTGCGTACGTTGGCTTCATAATTCTGGATACGAAACCTTCTATACCTTGTTATGAGGTTCAGAACACAGAGCAAAGAAGCCACAAAGTCTGGTTTATAATCATCCATAACCTTAAAAGTCCGCACAAACACAGATAGCAGGCTCAGACTGTTCAAAGACTATTCCAGTAGCTACTTTAAATGTACCACAATACACAGACCTTACACCAAGGAACAATTTGATTCCAGGCAGACATCACTTGGTAAAGGAACAGGATTTTTTGCATACTGATTCTCTTAAAGCCCTGTTCAAACAGATACACTTGCTCAGTTCTGTCTGGCAATTTGGCTTTAAACAATCTGTCTGCTTGACCCAAGTCTTAACATTTCCCAACTGAACTGAATATATTCACAGGCAAACACAGTTAAATTAGAAATGAAATGAATTAATTCAGCTTAAACTAATTAAGAACTGTGATCTGCAGCACCACCCCAGTGTGTAATTTTACATGTGTAGCAGAGTACATGTAGCCACAACTATAAGAATTCTGCTAAACTACTAATCTGAGCATAACAATGAAGTTAGCCTATTTCTAAATCATATGAGAAGTTAATTTCCATGGGCCACACATGGCAAAGCAATTGCTTAAATTGCTTCACCTGGGAATTTAATACAATGTTATCATCAGACCAGCCACATGGTAAATAGATTTATAATACTTTCCATGTGCTAGGTTATGTTGCATATGAATTAAGCAACAATCTGGTATTACAATACAATCAGCTCTTTCCCACACCTGGTGGACAGTACTTTGTTAAATTACTAGCTATACAGCTACATCAACAACATAAAGCTGGGAAGAGCAAGGGGAAGAGAAACAATCTTCATGGCACATGACCAATTCCACATAGTAAGTAAATGAGATGTAGATGGGGAAAGGTGCCCAAAATTATCAGCCACCCACATCTGTACAGCAAAATTCAGACTTGTTCGTTTCTATTCAGTTTTGGTTCTAGGTTTCCATATCACATGCTTTAAATTAATCACTGGTATTCTGCAGTGTTCATAATAATAATAAGACGGAGCATTAGCCCATTCATCTTGGTTCAATATATTTCCAGCAGTCACCCAAATAACTGAGGAATGGTATACTTTCATGACATCTCAACTTAAGTTATTTTTGTTGGTTAATACAATTCACACAATGACTACTCAAATAAGGGGACATATACAAAAAAAGCAGGCATATTTCAAAATATATTATTCCACAACTCACCTATGGTTTCTTTGCAAATTATTTTCTATATTGATGTGATGCAATTCTAACAGATTGAATTGATCAGCTGTATGTTTTTGTCAAAATAAAGTTGTATTCAACATGTTTGGTTTTAAAAAAATCAAAAAAACCCGTAGCATTTTTACTTGAAGTTCTAAATGCTTGATGAATTTTGTCAGATTGCCTTTTTCTACCCAATCATTTACTTACAGCACATCCTATGCATATCTGCTCAGAATAAAATTCCACAGAGTTCAATGGGGCTTACTCTCAAGAAAGCATACATAATAATAATAATTCTTATTTATTATTTATACCCCACCCATCTGGCTGAGTTTCCCCAGCCACTCTGAGTAGCTTCCAATCAAGTGTTAAAAACAATGCAGCATTAAATATTAAAAACTTCCCTAAACAGGGCTGCCTTCAGATGTCTTTTAAAGAGAAGATAGCTACTTATTTCCTTCACATCTGAAGGGAGGGCGTTCCACAGGGCGGGCGCCACTACTGAGAAGGCCCTCTGTCTGGTTCCCTGTAACCTCACTTCTCGCAATGAGGGAACCGCCAGAAAGCCCTCGGTGCTGGATCTCAGTGTCCGGGCTGAACAATGGGGGTGGAGACGCTCCTTCAGGAAAGTTGCCCAAAATGGACAGCAACATTCAGCCTGAAAAAAGTTATTGCACCTACCAACCAGATGGAACTGCCCCTGTCCCAGGAAAGACACAGGAAATAGAGCAACCACTGAATGCACAATTCCTTTATACAGCAGAAAGGTATTTGCCATAAGTCTCTCACTTTTTGGATTAGAAATATATGCAAAATAAACAGGGCAATATCTATCTACTAAGGCAGTAAGTATCTACTAAGGAAACCTTATGGAATATTGAGGCTTTTTATCCAGAAAGAGGGAGGAAACCTTCTTAAAATGTTATATGACTAAGAGAGTTAACTTTTTTCCAATCGTACTTTCAGCTGAGAGGGGGGCTTTTTTAGTCCTAACTGCAGTGGTGAGAAAGTTAAAACTCCCCATCCCAGCTGTTACTACAGTTACACTTGAAAGAAGCCTTCTGTGGGAGCCAATAGAATACTTTTTAAAAACTTAACTGATGTGGAGGATGGGTGGGATTTTTTTGAGAAAGAGGTGAGCTTGGGAGGGGAAGGTTAACTTCCTCTCCTTAGCTGTGACTCATCTGAAATCACCCATCCTCTGCTGTGACTCTCCCCCACTCCCAAAGCTGCTTGTCACCCATTGCAATTAGATTTTAACAAGCAATCTATTGGCTTCAAAAGAAAGCTTCTTACAAGGCAAAGTCAACTCTTGAGCCAAGATAATCTACAATTATCCACTGTGTTTCACTAGTATTTTTTACATACTGTCTACAACATTATTTCAGGCGTAAATAGAAATATTTGTGATCCTCAGATGAAGGGAGCTATAGAAATTCTATAAATAACTAAACAGAAAATATTGAGATATATTGCTACTTAATTCAAGGGGGGAAATCCACAGCACATAGAAAGACACCACCCAAGTCATAATAAATCACTGATGAGGGACAGAAATGCAACATTACATAGTTAAAACATTTTCACACAAGCATTAGTTTCTTGATAGCGACCTTGGGTACTAGCATCCTGCTTAATGGATAATATGGGGATTTAAAAAAAATAAACTTTATGTAACAATCATACATTCATCAACATGCTCGTGTACAAGGTCAAAAATCAAGCTATTTTGTAATGTGATTTTTTCTGCTTCCATTACAGAAATAAAATAATTTTCTCTTAACAGAAGTTGTACAATTTTTTTCAAAGCAATAGAAGGCACTGCATTTTCCACCTCCAATAAAATTATTTAATATCTTAATAGTAAGTGATGTATAAGGTTTGATACTATAATCACATTATTGGAGAGTTTTCACCTCTCCACAGCATTCTTTTTTAGAGTGGTAGAGATTAACAAAGACAGCAAGTCACACTTCCCATTCCATATATTCTACAATATTCTGTCGCTCCTCTTCCAGCCTCCAAATGGCACTTGAAAAATATATGCTCCAGAGGGTTTCTTTTATAACTGTGAAATAATACAACCACCCCTCTTCTTGACAAACTGGGCAACACAAGAAGATGAGAGAAGTTATTCAACAAGCAAGTATATAAAGGATGTCAGGAGGGGCCCCATGAATAAGAAAAGAGAGGTATGGGAAACACGATGGAGGTGTCAAGGGTGAATTTAAGAGGTTCAAAAACCTTTACTACCCAGAAGACACAATATCTGCCTGTTCTCAATCTACAACAATGCTTGCTGCTTTGTCTGAATTCTGCAAGGGCCAAAACATCACCTGCTCTCTGGCCAATCAGCTCTCTACACTGCTCATCCAATCCTAATCCAAAACGATTGTTATAGTCAGAGGTTCCTCCCATCTGTCCTCCAAACAGAATAACTAAGTGAAAAACCAGCATTTTACTAGTGTTAGCCATAGCTGTTCCACAAGTTCCTGCCCCCTCCTGTTACCATAAAGACATTCCAACCTATCAGAACACAGGAATTAGCACACAGCTATAGTACAATGTTGGTAGGTCTGCCTCAGGGTAGACCTAGTAGGGGGGTAGACCTATGCAAAATAATCTCAGATCATGCTCAGAGCTGTTTCCTTGAAAGCCACACCTAAGCAGCTGGGCCTCAGAAGTAGGTCTGATTCCTGAGCAGTCCTGCTGTTTAATTTGCTTTGGCTTCACTGACCTCCATCCTTTTTGTATGAGCAAGCACCACCGGACAAACTCTTGTTTTTGCAAAATGGATGGGGTTTGACAGAATTTATGTTAAGCTGTTAGGATAGCATGGGAATCATGACTGTCGCATCATCCCAACAGCTCAAGGTGAGATTCGTGGTTCTCTGTTCCCCCAGGTTATCTTCACAGGAAGTTTATACAGGCTGAAGTTACTGTTTGGTTGTGGATTCATCTTACTAGATAACAAAAAGAGGTTCCTGATTCAGGAGGCAGGTGCAGCCTACACTTGCTAAAGCCCTTTATTTTTGAGGATCAGTGCTTCTCATCATGATCCCTCCTGCTCAAACTTGTGATAAAAGACTGTGGTGGCTAAGAAGATTTGGTTGTGGTAATAGTTTACTCCACTGCTCATTTTCCTTCTCTGAAGTCAATTATCAAGAATCTTTTCTTTACACACACTTGATTGATTGATTGATTGATTGATTGCAATTATATCCCACCTTTCCCTCAAAGGAGCTCTAGGTGGGGTACATGGCTTTGCTCCTCCACATTTAATCCCCACAACAACCCTGTGAGAGGCTAGATTGAGAGGCGGTGACTGGTCACCCAATGAGCTCCAAGGCCAAGTGAGGATTTGAACCCTGTTTTCCCAGGTTCTAGTCCAACACTCTAATCACACTTGTGCTCTCTTCACTCTCTCAAACCTGTCTAGCCAAGGAGCTTGAAACCTAATTTAAAATCCATCCTCTCTGCCACAAGCTTATTGTATGCTGATGGGTACAGTCCTCTGGTACACTTTCAATCAGAGGTTAGCCAATTTGCCATGGTTTACAGCAAAAATGAAACAATAGTCTAAAAACACTTTAAAGGCTAGTAAACATATTAAATAAACTTTTGTAATAAGCCCAAAAAAGCTTATGCCATATTTTTATTCCTATCTTTAAGATGTTAGTACTGTTGTTTTTGTTTCCATAGCACTTTATACACTACTACAAAATGTAGAGTGGTTCAGAGGATGGGTTAGGGTGACGTACGTTAGATAGAGAGGCTGGCCCAAGGTCATACAGTGAGCTTTGTGGCTAAGTTTTGAACTTAACCCTGATCTCCCATGTCCTAATCCACTTGATATCCCTCCCTTGTATTCCACACTCTGGAAATAAGTAGATACGGTGTGGAAGGGAGTGATATTTTCCCATCAGCTTGGAAATTCAGTTTTTCAGACCTATGCAGCAACTTTAAGAGTAACCAATTCATGCTGCAATCCTGTACATACTGATCAAGGAACCATCTCCATGGTATTCATTGGGGCTTATTTCTGACTAATGTATGGTTGTTGCAGTGTAGACCCACACTAGAAATTGTGACAGCAATTCTGAAGCAAGGTAAGACACCTGGTTAGATGCAGTGATTAAATGTCTGCTGTTCCTTTGCAAAGGAGGATAGTGAGAGAACCAGGACAGGTAGACATACATTTCTCCCAGCAGAAAGGCAACTGTGACAGCAGTGACCACTGTTGAACCAAAGGTAATATAGTTAGCACCTTCCTAAACTGAAAAGTATTTGCACAACAGAAATGCTTGTGTTATAGTATCTTTGCAAGAGTGCTATTGAGCTCAAGTCCTGCTTGCCAGCTTCCCATGGATATAGGGTAAAAACAGGATTTTGCTTAATGGACCACTTTCCTGACCCTGTAGGTTCTTCTTATGTTCTTATGTAACATCATTCACAGATCATGCAAAAGTCAGAAAAGCAGCCTCCTTGCTTTCTCTGCAACGTTTAACAGTCCTGATATTTACAGAAAAATAACAAAGCAAATAAGCAAAAGCTTTGGCAATGCTAATAAATAACAACAAGCAAAAAGTACTTTAGTAGGAGCAGTTTCACAAGTTTGGTGTCTGAACAACCAACCATCTCTAGCCTACCTCACAGGGCTATTAAGAAGATAAAAAGGGGAAGGGGAAGACAATGTACACAGCCTTGAGCTCCTGAGAGGAAAATCAAGATACAAATGTTAGGAAACAACTAATATCTGTAGTTTCCCAACTCTCAGCACATTTTGTCAATCTCGATAAACAAACAAAATATCAGAGGCAGGGGGCCTTTTCAGTAATGGCGCCGCCCTGTGTAACGCCCTCCCAGCAGATGTCAAACAGATAAACAGTTATGTGGTTTTTAAAAGTTTTTAGTGTGTGGTGTTGTATTGTGTTTTTACTATTTTTTGTTGGGAGCTGTCCAGAGTAGCTGGGTCAACCCAGTCAGATGAGTGGCATCATCATCATCATCATCATCATCATCACAATAATAATACAGCCTATGGGAATTTTAACTTGCTGCAGCTGTAAGATATTTATTTTATTATTGTGTTTGCTGGTTCATTTTGTATTTTATAGTTATTAATATACAGTAACCATAAAACAAAAATAATAGCCCAGTGTTCAGTCAAACAGACGCTATAATGATCTCTCCAGCATTGCTGAGAGCAGGAGCTTTTGACTAGTATTACAGTTAGCAACCAGTTTAAAGGTATTTCACTCCCCCACACCACTTGAAACCAAATCCATATGAATGCATGGATGAATGTTACTTTAAAAAGAACCTTTGCTGACACCTAGCAGATAGATCATTAATTGCAATTTTTGCTACATTTTGGCAGGCCAACAAACATATAATTAACAAGTGAGCTTAAATATAGGAACTAGAATGAAATAAAACAACTCTTTCGCTTACAAATATTCCTTTTTATGCTGCATACTGGGGAATATGATGCATTAGCTGTCTTGGCACCCCTATTTGTAATGATGCGACAGAAGTGACATGCTTAGCAAGTTGCAACACTTGAAACAGACCTGGGGGTCTAATGGCCAAATGCACTTTGGGGCTGCAGAGAAACTCAATCCTATAAAATGAAACAGCAGAGTAAACACCAACTAAATTGCCCTATATTTATATGTTTTTAGGCTATCAACAATAGTTAGAGGTTATGCATAATACAAACACAGTGACGTTCCAGTTGGATTTACACATACTTTTCGTACACAGAAAGGCATGGGTTTTTGTAGATGTATGATGGTGTGCCCAAACCGTACATCAAGTCACAGGTCCAAAATGTTTTCTCAAAAGTAAAATACATATATAGGTACAATACACTACTAAAATCCACTATTGAAAGTTTTATGGTACTGGTAAATGTGCTACCTACATGTGGGATAGAAAGTACCAAATCTACAAAAAGCCACAGACTTCTATTAAGTAAATGTACATGTGAATTTACCATGCTATTTGAATTTTACATAACAATAGTCTTCCTTCTACTTTTTCAATAATTTTGTCACATAGTAATTCCTGCATCCTCCGCCCCCAGTCTGGAAAAAATCTGCTTACTAAATGTGGGACAGATACTCCTTAAAACTCTCTTGACAATGGTGCAGCTCAGATGCAACTTGGAGCAGGAGTAAGCACCCTTTATATGCCTAGCTTAGTTTCAGAGTTTTATCCCCGTTTACAACGTCATTTTGGATGTTATGGCTTAACACACAAGGAGATATCCTGTGAAGCCAGGTGTGTGAAAGGGGGAGGTTTGTTGACCCAAGAATATTTTATATCAACACAGATATTGATCTGCTTCCAGGCCAAGTTCAATATTTTGGTACTAACATATAAGATTCTATGCATCTCAGAAACAACTTGCCTGAAGGACTCCTTACTTTACGTACCAAGTAGGTCACTGTTCTGCAGGGGAATCAAGTCCCCAAAATATCAGAAGCCCACTCCACAGCAACTCAGAGTAGGGCTTTCAGTGTGTCTGACACTGTTTTGAGGGAAAACGTACCTGTAGAAATATGGTCTGTGACTTCTTTACAGCTTAAAATATCGATTTACAAAGAGTCTGTAATCAAATATTTGTTGAGGGATGATTCTCCCAAAACTACTAAGATGGTTTCGGGGTATTTAGCGGAGATTTATAAAGCTAAATCTAAAGTTGCCTGATTTATTCAATGGTGGCTATCTAGTCTTTTATATATTGTATGTGTTTGGATTATTAATGTATTTGGATGACTTTGTATGGAAGACAGGAGTGCCTGGCGTGCTCTGGTCCATGGGGTCACAAAGAGTCAGACATGACTAAACGACTAAACAACAACAACAACTAATATGGCCTGTAATTTCTGAAAACAATTGAAGACACTTGTTTCAACAAGCTTTTCTAGGTGGGTGAAAAGGTCTCTTAGATGTTCATTTTGTGTTGTTTTAAAACCTTCAGCTATTTTTGTACAGTTTTGAAAACTATTTTTAAACTATTTCTATGATACAGTTGTAAGTTGTCTTGACGCACAGGTAAAACGTGGGTCCCAGGAGTGATCTGTGCTTCATTGGAGGTACCACCTGCCTTGAAGGAGGAATTTCTGTGCTCTCTTCTTAAGACAACCTCCCTAGATTCAGAAGTGTTAGCAAACTATTGCCCAGTGATAAATAACTCCTTTTTGGGTAAGGTGCATGACACATTGGAGGTGGCACAGCTTCAGGCATGTTTGGAGGAAGCTGATTACAGTGGAACCTTGGTTCTTGAATGGCTTAGTTGATGAACAAAGCAGCTCCCGAATGTCAAAAACTCGGAAGTGTTCTGGTTTTCAAAAGTTTTTTGGAAGCTGAACATCTGATGCAGCTGTTGATTATTGTTTCCAGGGCGCCTGCGCCAATTGGAAGCCGCACCTTGGTTTTTGAATGTTTTGGGAGTTGAACGGACTTCTGGAACGGATTAAGTTCGAGAACCAAGGTTCCACTGTACTTGAATCCATTCTGGTCTGGCTTCAGGTCTGGACATGGCACTGAAACTGCCTTGGTCACCCTGGCTAATGACATTTATTGGGGGGGGTGCCACCATCTCTCTCTGTACAAGCAACAACCAATTGACACACATCCAACTGACACGCAACTGCAAACGTACACAACTCTGCAACTTGGAAGTGGCCGGAAATGGGGGCATGGTATAACGGAACAGAGTGGGCTTACATAAGGTTCACCAGCATGTGTGAGGGTCAGGAATGCAACCCGTGTGCAAAATGGTCATTGTCTGTATAAGACTTAAGGAAACATCTTTATACATTTACAAGTTAATACCACACAGTTGGTATAAAATACATGAAAAATACACTAACTTACCTAAGTCTATTTATGACAATGAAATAAATTGTGATGAACATAATTCAATAAAATATCCAAATGTAAACTTTGAATCACAATTGCTCTGTTGTACTACATATTTTCCATAATCTACATATTCTATAGTTCTCTCCTACATATTACTTGTAGGACTTCTAATGCTTTCAGCTTCAACCAGGGGTTGTGGGTTCAAGTACCATGGATCTTGGGCCTGTCACTGCCTTTCAGCCTATGCTATTTTATAAGATTATTCTGATGATAAATAGGAAGGGGGGGTCTTGATCAGCCTGAAGTAAGGTTGGGATACAAATGCAATAAATTAATTGTCTATCCATGGAGTTTGATTGACCTCAAACTGAAAACAGTGCTGAGTCCTACCATTTCATTGACCAAGGCCTTTCATTTTTCATAGTAGCCAAACTAAGATCTAGTATTTCTATCGTTTTTATTTTGCACCCTGGCAATTCAGTATTTGATAAGTAAATTATAGTTCAACCTTCATAGTTATGGAATTAGTTCAGCAATGATACCTTTTTTACAACAATCAAATCATGTGGTAATATTTGTATCAAGGAAAAAATGAACCTGCATAAACAATATCTTATTGATGCATAAATATCTGAAGCAGTAGCAGATGCCAGGCAATACCCAGATTCTCTTGAGTATGGATGCCTTTAATGAAAGGTTACCTGTCCTAAACCTTACATAAGATGCTACCCCATGCTTAACGCACACGCACACACCCCGACTATATTCAAAAATGTCTCATGCCTAATGCATTTCTCTTCAAATACTCCCCCATGAGTTTAGCAACCATCTAAGCAAAAACGGTCATAAATTGTCCAATGTAACACATCCTTAAAGTGACAAAATTGTGGCTCTGATCTTAGAGCCCTCCTGGCCATACGACTTGGATTGAGGAAAATGGTGGAATCACAACGCAGGCAACAGTCGACAGTCTTCTTTTAGCAACCATCCCCTCTTGATGAAAATGCAGTAGCTAAATAGCTTTCTCCTTCCATTCAGCCATCTGCTGTAGATGTAATAAGGTACATAGCTCTGCACCAGCCATTATTATTGATAAAACAAAACCAGTCTCTCCTAATCTTTAGATCAGGATGTTTAATCTTACTAGTCTACAGAGAAAGTTATTCTCTTTCACGGGACTGCTAACTAAAGGCATTGTAGTTTTTCTTCCCCCTCTCTTCTGTGATGTGTACAGCACACTTTGTGCCAGCAACCTCCCTTGAGTTCAGTGCTATGTTCCAGATTATCAACCAGCATGTTGTGTGTGTTTGGTTTTGATCAAAAAAAGAATATATATATATATATATATATATATATATATATATATACATATATATACATATATATTCATTCACCAAATACATCTAACAATTCACCAGAAAAGGCTATATGTCCAAAGACGTTGGCACAAAAAGCATTGCACAAAAATAAAATTAAGGGAAATAAATGTGAGTGGAGGACAACAATGGATATAATACTTTGTATTTCTATTTTAAATGCCTCTCTCTATGCTATATGCATAGTAGCTAAAGGCAAGCTGGAAACCAGCCAGGTCCTGGCTGCCAGCAAAAATTTTGTCACCTCCTTTGAACATCTGAAGTATGTTTACCCAATAGATTTCATTAAATTACACTTCCATTAGGAAGCATACAATGTTGATACGCATCTCAAAGATAAAAGGGATTGCTAAGAGGCATGTCATCCTGCTCCCCAGCTGATTGCTATTTCTGGGCCAATCAAGGAAAGGAGCCAGAACAATACTTAGTTAAAAAAAATGCAGCATCTCCCCAAGGACTCCATGCTAAGAGACTGCAGCTCCATTATCAAAATGAGCATATCATTAATGACAATACAAATACAGTGCGTTATTTTAATACAACTCGTACACAACAAAACAAGCTGTATTTGGGTCATTAGTTGAATTTGTAAAGCAGTATTTCCCAGGGTTAGCAACTCTTTACTAAGGCAAGAAGTTTTTTTCAGGTTGGTAAGGACAAGGTGAAGATTTCAACGCAAAATTCAAGACATCCTCTCAAAATACAGCATCCATGAGCAGCAGAGATTTTTGAGAACTTTATAGTACCTATAAGCAAGTTAAGCAGAAGCCATTGCTTTACATAAAACAAGAAACCATTTCACCATTACAATCTATGTGATTAAATATTATGCAGGGAGGATTAATGCAAAACACCAGAAGCATAATTTAAACTGCCACAGGTATGAATTTTCAAATCATTTATTTGAAAAATTGCATACTGTTTGCCAACTGGCACAACCACCCAAGGGTAGACAAAAATGTCAAATTCATGGAGCGGGGAGAAAGCATACTTATAAAGTGGTACCTCGGATTACAAACGCTTCAGGTTACAACCTCCGCTAACCCGAAAGTAGTTACCTCGGGTTGTGAACTTTGCCCCAGGATGAGAATGGAAATTGCGTAGCAGCAGCAGGGGGCCCCATTAACGAAAGGGCGCCTTAGGTTAAGAATGGTTTCGGGTTAAGAACGGACCTCCGGAACTAATTACGTTCGTAACCCTAGGTACCACTGAATTTGGAAATGAGAGAGCATGCTATAATTTTTATTTTATTTTTTGAGTGAGAGATGCTTAAGTACAAAGACTTGGACTGCTGAATTGATATTACATTCAAGCCGCCACCATCCTGCAATAAAAAATGATTGTAATCCTAATCCCAGTTACCCTAGAGTAAACCCCACTGAATTCAAAAAGACATAGGCATCTGAGTAGAAATGGCTAGGATTGGGCTGTTAACCTGTTAGTATTACTAGCCCTGGCTATGTATACTTTCTTAGGAAAGATGCCTTACATCAGGTCAGATCATTGGTTTATCTAAATCAGTACTGCCCATGCTGACTAGCAGCACGTCTCCATGGTTTCAGACGAGGATGTTCCCCCACCTGACCCCAAGATGCAAGGGACTCAACTTGAACTGTCTCAACACAAGGCATGTACTGTAACACTGATTCTGGCCCTTCACCATTATACTTCACAATGTGTCTTAAGCAATGGTCTGGCAAGTTATTGACCTAAAAGGAAATGGTACTCATTCTGGAGTAAACTGAGGCTTCCGATGCATTTATTATTATTTTTTTAAGAAACAACAAATGAAAATGTGATGAATTCCTCATTTAAACTAAGACTTCAGAACAAAATGTTGGGGAATTTACAGCTCATCCTCATTGACACCAACCTTATTGAGATCAACCAACTGGCACATATCCATCTCAACAAATGTTCTTACACAATATTATGCAACTTCTATTTCAGCTGATTTCTTTCAACAGGGAGACAAGCTTTTGGTTGAGCTATATTTGACATACCATATGAACTCTAATTATCTGTCTTTTTGCAATTAATCTTCTCACAATTACATTTCCTGCACCTATAAGCATCCAGCTGGGAACAGAGTTTTAATCTAGGAAATAAAAAAAGACGACTCAGGTTTCTAACAAATTGCTTCTAATTAACCAGAACCTTTCCTAGTCATTCCAACCTAAAGATGCCTACAGCAAGTTAAACATTTTTTTGTTTGTGTTCTTAATTATATTTTTACAATTTCATTAAAATTTCCCTGATGAATAAGTAGCTTGCTGGATATGCAAACCTCTTATCATTTAACTAAACAAATATTCTGCTGAGAAATAGATATGCAATAAAAAAGCTAAGTAACCGCATTTTAAAAAAATGAAACAATGGAATAATGAAAACACTGATATGCAACAAATTTAGAAGACAAAGCCTCATAAATCAATGGGGGGGGGAAGGTACATACAGGCTGAATCGAGGAACACCAGTGAAGATTCCACACTGATATACTTTGAATAGTTAAGGGTTCGGATGATTTGGAGAAATCTGTTGGCACATAGGCCTACTGCGTTCATCTGCCCATGGCACCACCTATTCCTCCTGTCTTCCCACTAGTATTTCTTCCACACTCCTTTCCATCAACTCTGGAGTGTCTTCTAGTACAACAGGCTAAGCTCCCATGTTTCCTTGTTCATTGCCATATGCTCTTACCATAAGGAACTTACACCCAGAACTGAAATGGAAGTGACACAGACAATTTCACAAATGAAATTGCTTCACAATATTATAATTATTCCACAATAAAGTCCAAAAAGGAATAATTTTGTGCAGCAAAATGTTGCAATAATAATAATACAATTGTTGCTGTTGTTGTTATTTATACCCCGCCCATCTGGCTGGGTTTCCCCAGCCACTCTGGGCAGCTCCCAATAGAATATTAAAAATACGATAAAACATCAAACATCAAAAACTTCCCCAAACAGAGCTGCCTTTAGATGTTTTCTAAAAGTCAGGTGGTTGTTTATTTCCTTGACATCTGATGGGAGGGCGTTCCACAGCATGGGCTCCACTACCGAAAAGGCCCTCTGCCTGGTTCTCGTGCGTCAGGTGCTCCTTTTCCATGTTCCAAACTGTCAGGTGTGCCCTCCTCCATGACACTCTGAATCATTCCCTCTCACCCCAAATGCATGTAGAAGAGAACAGCTTGCAATGTGATCAGGCTCCCACTTCAGCCCAGGCTGCTAGATATGATTGCAATTATGCACCCCCACAGCCTGCTATTGTGCACATCTACTTAAACTGAAGCAAACATAGTGATCTGCAGGATACCGTAGATGGAACATCTTGTACGGAACATCTTGGTTTACGACAAGCACACAAGATCAGTCATAGCATCGGTGCTTGTTAATAGCAGTGAGCATCTGCTTCAGATGAACCTGAACTGAAGTTGCCTGCTTCAGAGAGATTCAAACCTTGACCAAAGTGAAACTGGCCTTCTACTGCTTCTTCATCTACTGGTGCAGTAATAAAACTGCCAGCACATATGCAAAGCTAAGCAGGTACGGTTTCAAATTGGATGGGAGAACCATGTGTTGACATTCCTCAATTGCAGGGGGTTGGACTAGATGACCCCCGGGGTCCCTTCCAACTCTACAATTCTATGATCCTAAGTAGCTGAAAGCTAATCAGGCTGTGCACAAAACAGAGTGTCTCAGGCACAGACACTTAAAACTAATCAATTTTACCTCAAACTCTTCATAAAAGGGAAACACCAGGCAGAGGGGAGGGAAAGGGAGAGAAGAAGGGATGCAATTTTGTAACTGACAGCTTTATCTTCCAAACAGCAGAGGACCTTTCCAGGGCTCTCCTTTTTACTTACTATTATATAACTTCGGGGAGGAATGCTGAAACTGTTCCAGAAACAGTTCCAGCATTTTCAGTTTGTGATTACATGCCCGTAAGAGCAGCTCGGAGGGCTTTTGAGAATGGCCTGAGAGTGGGGTATCCCTCTGCCCATTGCTTTCTGTTCAATAGGTGCCTGTTCAATAGGTGCTCTCACAAAGCCACAATGATAAGCTCTGATTTTTTCAGTGTTGAAGGGACAAGGAAGGGGATCCCTTAAAACACAAACACACACACACACACACAGCCAAACTTTAGAGGCCCCCTTCCACTATATTAACATAGTGTACACTTTCACATACTATTTTCTAGTACGGTGGTACCTCGGGTTACATACGCTTCAGGTTACATACGTTTCAGGTTACACACTCCTCTAACCCAGAAATAGTGCTTCAGGTTAAGAACTTTGCTTCAGGATGAGAACAGAAATGGTGCTCCGGTGGCACGGCAGCAGCAGGAGGCCCCATTAGCTAAAGTGGTGCTGTGCTTCAGGTTAAGAACAGTTTCAGGTTAAGTATGGACCTCCGGAACAAATTAAGTACTTAACCCAAGGTACCACTGTAGTTTCATCTATCCACTCCATCACAGTGAAGCCCCTTCTGGGACTTTGGTGCCAAGCAAACAGCATAAATAGCATAAACAGCATAAATAGTGTATCTGAAGAAGTGTGCATGCACACGAAAGCTCATACCAAGAACTAACTTAGTTGGTCTTTAAGGTGCTACTGGAAAGGGAAAAAAAATTTTTTGTTTTGACTATGGCAGACCAACACGGCTACCTTTCTGTAGCATAAATAGCAACACCTTAAATTGTTTTTCATTTGTGACTCAAACCCCTCGACCTTTTGATCCAAAATTGTACAGTGAACTTACCAAGGATTGGACTAGATGACGCCTACAGTCCCTTCCAACTCTACAATTCTATGATTCCATAATGTCGACAAAATAACAGGAAGGAAATAAATCCATTTTTAAAACAACAACAACAACAACAAATTTGCTCTTGCTCAAAACCACTTGTACCATCTATATGAAATTTGGCAGGATGACTTTCTCAGAAGGCACTACTATAACTTTCACAGCCAGTTCTGTCAAAAATGTTACAGCTGTTTGATTTCCTCATTGCACTCCATGTGGAGATAGTAAAAGCATTCAATTTTCTGAAACAAAGGTCCAAAATGTTTAAAGTGGCTGAAGGCAAAGTGGCCCACAATCAGAACCAACAATGGTTAATGGCATTCATCTAAGCCAAGCTATGAAGCTATGGTTTAAGCTTCACTTAATATTCTGGCTTGTTCGGAAGTCATTAATCCTACTTTCCTGGTTCAGATGTAATAGTAGGCCATAGCTGGCTGGCAATCTCCTGGCTTGTTTCCTGACTCGTGTGAAGGCAGAAGCCAAGCAGCTATGTGATGGTGTACAAGATTCATTCATATCTCAACTTACTCAGAGGAGATACAGTGGTACCTTGGTTTATGAACTTAATCCGTTCCGGAAGTCTGTTCTTAAACCAAAGCGTTCTTAAACCAAAGCATGCTTTCTCATAGTGGTGGGGGACTCAATTTACAGTCAACAGGAAGCAGAACATGTTCTTATTCCAAGGCAAAGTTCACAAACCAAAACACCTACTTCCAGGTTTGCAGTGTTCTTAATCCAAGTTGTTCATAAACTAAGCTGTTCTTAAACCAAGGTACCACTGTACTACTGTTCTAACACAGCCAAAGTCACAGATGTGGATACGTGTCAAACGTAGCAATGAAATGAAGAATCAAACCAGCTATAAAAAATATGCATAAAAAGATCAGCTTGTTTTCATGCAGCTGTTAAAATTACAGACATTGTATCGCGTTAGTGGGTTCACCAACAGTAGGTCTAAATCACTGTTTACATTTAGTGTAAACAAACAGTTATTACTTGGTCAAGCAAACATGCCTAGCATTACCAGTGATTTTAATGTAGGACACTGCATGCATTTTTAAAAAGGCAACCCTTGTTTTACGCAACCCATGAACATACTTTCCCAGGAACTGCACATACATTGAGTCAAGCAAAAGAAGATTTCTCAGATAAGAAATAAAAAGAATTATAAGGAGGTGGGGGAAACTACATTTGGGTGGATAGAATCATTTGAGTAGAAGCACTAGAGAGATGCTCTTAAGTGCAAATCTTTCTTGTTTCTGCATTATTTTCAGCGCACATGAAAAAAGGAGTGATAACAGATGTTTTTTAAAAAAAAAAACTTTGAAAAGTTTTTTTTAAAAAACCATGTAACTTAAAACTAACATCTCTTCCAACACAGAAAGGTTAAGTTGTGGGGTTGACATTTGCATTTGTTACGATGTCAGTGCTTCCTGCCTATCAGCCTATGTACAAACAATATCTAAAGATGTCATCTACATATTTATACCAAAGGAGCTTATGAACAAGACCTGTCAGTATATTTTAGCACCTCTCCAAAACGTCAGCTTTCATCATGTATAAACACAACATGTATAATTTATTAGTTTGGTTTAATATAAAAAGTTGACAATCAGATGTCACCACAACTATTGATAAGGTAAATAAGGACTACAGGAAAATGTCAAAAAGTTATTAAAATGTTTTGCAGCTTCCTGAGTGAAATTGGATTTATCGGCTCTTATTTGTCAATAGACACATTGAAGGTTTTCTTTCCTTTATATGGCTATATATACATGCAGCCAATACTTTAGTTAACAGAGTAAAGAATAATGGTCAATGAATAGCAAAGGCCCTTTAAAACAAAAATGGAAAGGCATGCAACATTCTTGTATAGAAACAGTTAACAAGTGAGGCATTTATTTTCACCAATATTTATCATGGGTGAGTATACATCTAAAATCCCATATTCTTCAATTCACACATCTACTATCATATCTCAATTTATATCTCAATTTGACATTTCTACTTTGGCCTACGTTTTGGGTTTCCTAGACAAGACTTTGGGAGGGGATATCTGCTACAGTCAAACATCGGTTCCGGAATGGCTCCGTTTTCGAACATTTCGGCTCCTGAATGCCAAAAACCCAGAAGTAAATGCTCTGATTTCTGAACGTTTTTTGGAAGTCGAACGTCCGACGCGGCTTCCACTTGAGTGCAGCCAATCGGAAGCCACACCTCGATTGTCAAACGTTTCAGAAGCCGAAGAATGGATTACGCTTGACAACTGAGGAATTCCTGTTCCAATGACGTGTGCATCCCAACCTGAGATAATTTGCTATAAGGTATATTGTAATAGACAAGCAAACCTATTTTGCTGATTCCTCTCTCTATATACTTTCAAGAGTAACACTGAAGTCATGCACACTCAAGTAGTATTCCAGCAAAATAAGCAGTTCCAATAAATGAGCCAGGCTACAAACTATAGGATGCAGTAATAAATGATAATATGCAAAAAGAGAAGAGAATTAAATAGTTCTACAATGCCAAAGGCAGGACCAACTATGATAATATGCAAAAAGAGAAGAGAATTAAATAGTTCTACAATGCCAAAGGCAGGACCAACTGGGTTTTCTTAATCCATCTGGCTAAACAGGTAAATGCTTATCAGACAGTACAGGGGAAATAGTTGGAACAAAATATCAGGCTTAACCAAGCAGGGAAGAATCTCTTCTTTAAGCTTAATGTAATAATTAGTTATGGGTGGCGGGTGGCGCTGTGGGTAAAACCTCAGCACCTAGGACTTGCCGATCGCATGGTCGGCGGTTCGATTCCCCGCGGCGGGGTGTGCTCCCGTCGTTCGGTCCCAGCACCTGCCAACCTAGCAGTTCGAAAGCACCCCCGGGTGCAAGTAGATAAATAGGGACCGCTTACCAGCGGGAAGGTAAACGGCGTTCCGTGTGCTGCGCTGGCTCGCCAGATGCAGCTTGTCACGCTGGCCACGTGACCCGGAAGTGTCTTCGGACAGCGCTGGCTCCTGGCCTCTAGAGTGAGATGAGCGCACAACCCTAGAGTCTGGCAAGACTGGCCCGTACGGGCAGGGGTACCTTTACCTTTACCTAATAATTAGTTGGGATGCGGGTGGCGCTGTGGGTTAAACCACAGAGCCTAGGGCTTGCTGATCAGAAGGTCAGCGGTTTGAATCCCCGTGACGGGGTGAGCTCCCGTTGCTCGGTCCCAGCTCCTGCACACCCAGCAGTTCGAAAGCACGAAGTGCAAGTAGATAAATAGGTACCGCTCTGGCAGGAAGGTAAACGGTGTTTCCGTGTGCTGCTCTTGTTTGCCAGAAGCGGCTTAGTCATGCTGACCACATGACCCAGAAGCTGTACGCCAGCTCCCTCGGCCAATAAAGCGAGATGAGCGCCTCAACCCCAGAGTCGTCCACGACTGGACCTAAGGTCAGGTGTCCCTTTACCTTTACATTTTAAGAATTAGTTAAAACTAGTGCTGGACAAAAATGGAAGCAAATCATTTGGGGAACAGTTTTGGCTGTCTCCTAGCCTGCAAAATACCTCTTCCCAGACTGCATTTCCAAATGTGGATGCTGACCACTAGCACTTAATTTTCAACAGGCTGCAATATAAATACATATCTGCACACCATGTTCTTTATGTATAAAATGCAACTAGAGCCTGATTGGTGGGACAGTCTAACCATACTGTTAGAGCAAAATAAAGGGGAAAAATGCTTCCAGTAGCACCTTAGAGACCAACTAAGTTTGTTATTGGTATGAGCTTTCATGTGCATGCACACTTCTTCAGATACCTACTAGAGGGCAACAAAACCACGTGCAGGGCAGAAACAGAGAATGTTGATCCAGTTATCGAGCTGGAGAGAATGTCTTTCCTCTTTTCCACTACCTCTTCAAAGTGCCAGCAATAGGACAACTTCATTTGTCCTATGTGATGCCATTACACTAAACTGATTGGCTAGATTTAACACCCTAAACACTATAGCATCACCCAACAAAAAGAGTATGTTCCAAGTTGGCACCAAAGCAACAGTACACTGGGCAAACAATGGCAATGTCAGCCCCCTGCCCCCCCTCAAAAGTTTGGCACGTGGGGGGGGGGGGAGTCAAACTTCACTCACGCACAAAATAAATTACTTAAGATTCAACATAAAAATATCCCAGCTGCTGAGCTTTATGGTACAAGACCAATTGATTCATCAGCTCAAAGAGCTGACTCAGATTACAGTTTAATAATAAGTACACCATGCAATTACAATAAAAAGTATAATGGGGGATTTCTTTAACAAAAGGTTTTGCAACATTTTTTAGCTGTGAATATATAGCTGTTTCTTAAACAATACTGGAAGATGTATTGAAGGTGGTTGAAAACAGTTTAACTGTTCCTTTTCCAAAATAATTTGTCATAGGACACTTTATCAGCCCCCAGTACAGAAGTCCATTTCCTGCACACAACTTCACCTTAAAAGAAACACTATTTTTGACCATGGCAATTAGTCTTTTCATGTTCCAAACACTAAATTCTATTTTCCCCATTAATTTTTAAACCTATGTGGATCTAACTTAAAATAAACTGTACATCAAAAGAATGGAAAATAAACAGCCAGGAACACAATTTGACGAATTGGATTTATTTAGCTAAACAGGGTCCATTGGATCTCTTTAATAGGCTGACAGTTGCACTGGGCTGGTTAATAAAACATTCAACACAGTGTCTTCAGCCAATATAGAAATGCAAATCCCACCAGAAATATTTTATTCATGAAACAGTAATTTCAGTTACTACCAAAGCTAAAAAAATAAAAAAACACCCACAAAATCCACAAACCTAACTTTCTTTGCAAACAAACAGTGCCATCTAGTGCTGATATTAAAGGAAAGCAAGATGAATTGGTCTGAAAATGCTCAATAATTATTTCCAGCATCTTTGCTTTTAAGAGTTTTCTTGTTCTATCTCCCCTTTTAATGAAATCACCTTTGAATCATGGTCACTGGAGAAAGAGGGGACAAAAAGGGAAGAAAGAGACCAGTTACCGGGTACCATAAAAGAATAAGACAGGTTTTCCTCTCTCTAGGCACCCTGTAATGACTGACAATTAACTTCCAAATACACAGACTTGCATTTCAACACTAGACAGGAAGACCACAGCTAGGTACATTTTTAGGTGAGCTAGCTAGATTTTTTTTTGGCTTTGGTTCTCAAAACAGTCCCAGCCTTGCGAATCTGATTAATTTCTATAGAGGCAGATCCAACAGAATTCTCTGTGGCCTCTGTTCTTTTGAGTATGTTACACAGATAAGTTCAGAAACAATATTCCATTCTGCCACGGAGCCTTTGTATCATCAACTGGGAACGTACAGAATGGAGCCAAAGAAACTTTTATCAAGTGTTCATCTGTGTCTCAAAGGGTAGTGTCAAAAAAGAGTTTTCCTGGTAGAATGCTTGCAAACCTGAAGACAGGAAAGGTGGGCGGCGGGAGAGGAAGAGAAAGAAAGGGAATGGGTAAGCTTCCCCTCAGCATGTGGCATGAGTTGTTGGGTTGAACCACCATGCATTTTATTACAGATATTATTTTTTTCTGGAAAAAGACAGGGACCCCCCCCCCCAAGAAAAAACTGAAGAAAAACATCAGACTATGTCCAAATGTCACATGGAAGGAAGCGGGGCAAAGGATTAGAAATGAAGGGAGACAGGAAGGATGCAGTTTATGGTGCAAAGAAAGCAATATGAGAAGAGAGCAAAAATATGCTCACTATAGATACAAACTATGGATAAACACACACACAAATATTGCTGAAATACAAAGTGTTCATCTTTGTTTAGCCTCAGGTCTTTTGTTTTCTACTTTTTAACTGTCCAGGGACAATATATGAGTCGTGGCAGGGATGGGGAATTGGCCCAGATGCCCAGATCTGTATCTTTCCTTCACTTCACAAACCAACTTGGCAGGTGGACAGGACCATCCACTTATCAGTCATCAGATCTCATAATATTGTCAGCTGATTGACAAGTGGGTGGTCCCACCTATCAACATTGGTCTGCAGAGGTGGAGCAAGACAGTGAGTCACTAAGCCAGATGTTGGGGGGGTTACCTACTTTCTACAGAAAAGGTTAGATCCTGCTTTCTGCAGAGATCCTGCTTATGCTGTATATGTACCTGCCCCACATATATTAGGTGTGGGGCAGGTGGGCATGGATTTTGGACAGCAGTTTGGCTGAACAAATAGAAAGACCTGGTGGGCCAAATCTGGTTTGTGGGCTGGAAGTGCCCCACTTCTGAGATATGGGTCATAGTTTGGTATCCCTAACTTACAGCCTTGGAGCATTGGATTTTTGCTCGAGTAAGGTTCTTTGTTTATTTTGTTTCCTTGTAGCTTCAAATAGGCAAGCAACAATTATGAATAAATTACAATAGTAATCAATCCAGCACTAGGGTGAGAGCATCTTTAGAGATAAGAAAATGTGTTCCATGCATGTATTTAGCTAAAACAGTATCTACTGTAGTTTGTATCTCACAGATAGAAATGAAGATATTGGTTTCTTTCTGAGTCAATTTCACGTGTGATCAGAAGTCTGTTCCATTCCCTCCTATCTGTCTTTTTAAAAAATCATACAAATATTTCTACTAAAATATGAAATAAAAGTCATATTTTATTTCAATGTCTGCATTTCTAAACATATTTATTTAATGCATTTTGGAATATTTTTGAGCCAAAAACTATTATAAAATTCAGACATATGTGACATCTAAAAGATAATGATGCTTCAATCCATGTATTAGTCCGGGAGTTACAAATTAGGTCAGTTCAATTAAAAATGAGAACTGAATGCAATCCTTCTTCATCCCTATCCATAGATGATAGAATTACCAAGATTCAGTCCATGAAAGAACCTTATATCTTTAACCTATCCCTTCTCAGATAGCATAATAATCCAAAGAAAAAACTTCTATGCTAGTAAAGTGCCCTTATAATCACCCTATCACAACCAAGGGATTTGGAATTTTATAAAAATTCCAAAACAGTGGGAAATAGATTCCCCCCCAACCCCGTTTTTTCACTATTGCCTTTTGCTCCTACTCATCTATCATCTGTTAAAGCAAATGGGACTCCACACAAATGAACAAAAAAGGTAAAGGAACCAGTAGAGGAACAACATAGGAAGGGGAAGTCTGTCATCATTTGCCACCTCTGAATTTTTAATAGCACAGAAACTCCAGATTGTGTTATTGAAACCTTCAATTTACTAAGCTGCTTATTAAATACATCTAAATAAGAGTGACAGTGGCCTAAATTAATTAGAGAGGAATGCTATTACTTAATCAACCTATCTGCCCTTCTCTTTTAACTTGCTGTTCCAACCCTTTCTCAAAATCCTTCTTGATGCAGCTCACTAGCCATGCATAGAACAAGATTCTGCAAGCAGAACCCTAAAGGCTCAGGAGGGGAAAAAATAAAGTGAGCTTAACTTGATATGTTCCCTAAGGAATCTCAATTAAGTCATCCATAGCCATGGAGGTTAATTATAAATTTAAATTGTTAAATTGTCTTTCACACTTCCTTCAATGATATCACTTCATCACTGGTAAGTTTAATAAAGATATAATTCTGTCATGTATGCAAGCCACAGAAGAAAATTTAATACGCCCTTCTCAATTGAAGAAGGAATGACCTGGCCAGGAACTTGGGATACCACTGAGTTTCAGCCAGCTGTCTCATAATGCTTAGTTTCTCCTAAAAACTACAAATCATTATTCATTCACAGGTTGTGAGAAGTACTCTCTAGAGTGACAGTACACTTTTTATAGACAAACACAGCCCTTTTAAGTTGCAAATTGTTATATACCTGCAATAAGTTTATTATTGCTTTCCGTGACATAATGGCAGACAGAGCGGCTGGCACCAAGTGCATGCTACATATAATGCACAATGTGCAAAAATGTAAATGCATTATATAAATATACTATCTAATTACACGGTACATTTGTATATCGCAAATACACTCTTAAAAGAAACAGGAAAGTTTTGTGGGGGGGGGTGTAAAAAAAACAATAGGAGGGCATTCAACAAATTTACTCAGAGTTGCCCAATTAAATACAGTGGTACCTCGGATTAAGAACTTTATTCGTTCTGGAGGTCCATTCTTAACCTGAAACTGTTCTTAACCTGAAGCACCACTTTAGCTAATGGGGCCTCCCACTGCTGCCGCACCGCTGCTGCGCGATTTCTGTTCTCATCCTGAAGCAAACCCGAGGTAGTATTTCTGGGTTAGCAGAGTCTGTAACCTGAAGCGTCTGTAACCCGAGGTACCACTGTAACGAACATGACTAAGGTGCATCAATTTCTATGAGTCTACTCTGAGTAAAACTAGTTCAATGCCACCCTAGGTGGCATTGTTTGGCTATTTTGAAAGACCCTTATAGCAGCAACATCATGGAGGGGTGTTTCCAGCAACCCCACAACCTACTCTTGGAAGCGTTGCAAGTGGCTGCAGGAGAGGGACATTGAGCAACATGTTTCTAGGACTAAGGTGAAAATGTGAAGCTCCCTAGTTATTTCTGCTACTGGATGCTACATGTTGTTTAAGTAATCTTGTTATAGTATTGAAATGTGGTTTTTAAAAATGTTACTATATTTGCTATTGTTTCCCTATGTTATTACGAAGTTGTTACTATGTTATTCATTTGCTGTGTAAATTATGAATTGTTTTTGTGGTTGTTTGAAATGTATCCCTGTTTTCTTTGTTGTAAGCCGCTTTGGGCATGATTTGTTTTGTGGGATAGCAGCATGCCAAGAAAATGAATGAATGACTCTCACTTCTGGAGAACCTATGCTTTTGCAGATGCTTGCTGGACTGCAGTTTCCATCACCCTTGAATTTGCTCTGCTGGCTGCTGTTGATAGGAGTTGCAGCCCAATAAAATCTAAAGAGCCAGAGATTCCCTGTGCCTGTTGTATAGTCACTCTCCCCTGGAATAGTTCTTTTCTTCTGGAGTGCTTGGAAAAAGAAAGGGAGAAATCTCTAGGCACGTGGGTGGGCCTGCATAAAAGCATAACCCCTTGGGTTCCAGCTTCACCTAGAGACTATACAGGCAAATCAGTATGTGTATGTACACAAACACCAGCTGCTTTTTACAATAAGGCCAAATGTCTCAATATGCACTAGTGATGTCTCTCAGATGGGGGACATTTTTAGGCTGGATATACTGAGGACTGAACCTGAGACCTTCTGCATGAAACACTATGAACTATGTTGTGGATAGGGATGGATATATTACTCTGTTCCTGACCCATGTCAATTTCACATGTTTTCATTCCATCCCATTTCCATATTAACCTGCAGTTAATTTGATTTGTTACCTGCCCTTCATCCTAAAGTCCCAAGGCAGGTCACAACAGCTTAAACAGAATGTTAAAAACAGTTTAAAACAAATTACAATCCCAAAAATAAGATAGGTCCTAAGAATATTCACCTAAGGTATCAAAAATAAGAATAAAGAGAAGAATCTTCAGTATTCAACGAAAACTGTCTAGTGACGCTACCAGACACATTGCTCTGGGAAGGGAGTTCCACAACTTTCAAGATGCTGCAGAGAACATCCTCTGCCAGACTGCCCACCCAATTTTCTGAGGGTGGTATAACTACCAAAAGGGTCCTCCTCTGCTGAACTGAGAGTGTGTGTAGGGAGTCTTTCATATATTTGGGGCCTAAGTTGGAAATGAACTAGCATCCAATGCAGCTGTTTTAAAATGGAACCTAAGCCAGTAATCTGGCTGCTGCACTTTGGACCAACTGAAATTTCAGTTGTTTTCAAGGCAGCTCCATGTACAGCACAGCACAGTAATCCAGTCTGTATGTTAGCACAGCAGGAGTATTAGTATTAGTATTAGTATTAGTATTAGTATTATCATTATCATCATCAACATTGCCATTGCCATTTATGTTCAAAAGGAACCATCGCTGGCAAACAAATGAGAGCTGGTGAAAGGCACTCCTAGCTGGTAAGGTAATCTGAGCCTCCACTAATAGTGATGAATCCAGTAGCCCCAAGCTATAGACGTGTTCCTTCCAGGAGAGTGTAACCATGTCTAGAACATGCCATTTCCACACCTCCTGGACTTGAGAACTCAGAACACCTCTCTCTTTTCAGGATTCAGCTGCAATTTATTGGTCCACATCCAGCCCATCACAGCCTCTAAAGAGTGCTCGAAAACCTTTACTACTACTGCTGAACCAACAGAGAGCTAGAGCTGGGTTTCATCTGCATATTGATGATACCTCGCTCCAAATCTACTAATGACAGCTCCTAGTGGCTTCATGTAGTTGTTAAATAGATGTCAAATAGCAAGAGGGAGGGCAAGACAGAACCCTGTGGGACAAAAGTGTGGAATCTGAAAAAAGAACTATGTTCCATTTCGCACACTAGTCGAGAAGCACAGATCAGGTTAATTTGCATCAGAATTCACAGAAATCTATATCCCTTAACTGTCCCCAGTTTTGTGCAGAGCATAATCTGCTATCTTTCTGTTAAAATTTGAGACTATATACCCTGTACTGACTGGAACCTGATGTTTTTACTAGGCAATGTCCTCAAGGGAGAAAATTGTATTGTCTATAGTTTCCATTATGGAACAAATAGTAATACAATTAAGTTATATTCAGTTCCATCCATACAAATGCTTTATAATATGAAAAATACCGTATTTTTGCCCTATAAGACGCACTTTTTCCCCTCCAAAAATGAAGGGGAAATGTGTGTGCGTCTTATGGGGCGAATGCAGGATCCTTGGCGTTGCTTCCGCTGAAGCCAGGAGAGTCTGCTCTTTGAGGCTGGCGGTGGGGGAAAGCAGCGCTTTCCCCATCGCCAGCCCCAGAGGATGGGGGGCAGCAGGAAGATGTGTGACGCCTTCCCGCTACTCTCCAACCTGGCTTGGAGGCTGGCGGTGGGGGAAAGCAGGCTTTTCCCCAAGGAGGAAGAAGGGACTGACTGGCAGAGTCCGTCCCTTCTCGCTCCTGTGGGCTTTTGCGGGGGATGGGGGAATTCCCCCACCTCCCGCAAAAGCAGGCAAAAGCCGTGCGCTCTTTAAAGGGGCTGCGCGGCTTCTGCTGGCTTTTCTAGGAGGTGGGGGAATCCCCCACCTCCTAGAAAAGCCCGTAGGAGCTGCGCAGCCTTTAAAGAGCGCGCCGCTCTTGGGGGCTTTTCCCCAAGGAGGGAGAAGGGACTGACTGGCTGTTTCAGTCCCTTCTCCCTCCTGGTCGAAAAGCCCGCAGGAGTCGCGCACGGCTCCTGTGGGCTTTTGCAGGAGGTGGGGGAATTCCGCCACCTCCCGCAAAAGCAGGAAGAAGGTCTTGGAGTAGCGCACAGGCTGCATGCAGCCTGTCCGCTGCTCCCAGAGCTGCGGGGGGGAAATCATATTTTTTTCCTTGATTTCCCCCCCTGAAAACTAGGTGCTTCCTATGGGCCGGTGCATCCTATAGGGCGAAAAATACGGTACATTGGTTTTCAAATGGCAAAATGGTAATGTTTTCTCCACAGCATTATTAGAAGAGGATGCTCATTTATATACCTGCAATACTGAAATAGGAATAACTGGTTTCTCAAAAAGCAGGCAAGTTAACAAAAACTGCTATTAACTTGTTTCAGTCTGTCAATTTCCCTTTAAAACAATACAGTAAGTACACTTGGCAGACTTTCCTGCAAATAGCAAATTGCAACTCCACATTTGGCCACAAGATAGCGCTAACTGCACAACACTCAACAAGATACAATTTTAAAAGACACATTTGTATTTTTTGAGCCTCCAAAGTAGATAAAAAACCTGACCAACCATAAACTCCATAGGGCTTTCTAAACTGCAATCAGTGAAAACAGCTCTAAAGATTTTCTATCATGTTAGCTGCAGCTTCCTTCTTGCATTTCAGCAGACTATATACGTCAGGCAAAACATAAAACAAGTTTTGTTCTTTCATTTTTGTCTTGTTTCTTTTCAGTATGTACATGCTATCTTTTAAAAACTAGTACAGAGTATTTTCTTATCTGCTTTGTGCTTTTTATTCTGTGGGATCATTGCAACTACTAAAATAGCTATTTCATGACTGCTCAAAGGGAGCACTTATAAACTCTGTTTTACTCATCCACACAGTAAATGTAAGATGCACAGTAGCATCTTAGCCTTCTACGGGGAACTTCAGATGTTGTACCTTAAATAGTTCCTTATTTTGCAACAGGAACTAATAGAGCTGCTTCTCCTAACACAACTATTCTAGAATAGTGGAAACTCCAAATAATCTATGTGACTCCCCTAATAATAACTGTGGCACATTAACAACTTGATTTATTATTACCTGTCTCTCGGGGCGGCTCATTGCCTCTTGGAATACATGGGCAGATCTCGAGAACAAGTAAGGGAGAGCCTGTAGCTTGAATTGAAGCCACATTGTGACATATGGCTATTGTGAAGTCCAGTTTTGCTTCTGTCAATTTGTTATCACTGTGTAAGGCAAGGCAAACCAAAATACATGCTAAATCACACCTCCTTTAATACCTCTTGCCTGGAGTACAGGAACAATGTATTAGCCAAAACGAAGAAAACAGATCACCATTGTAGAGCTAATTGCTGGGAGATGCAGTGCATTTTTTCTGGGGGAACGTAGGTATACGCATACCCCTAAACATTCTGTGAATCTTTGTACTTTTGTCCATTTACTGTATTTATTTTTCCTGATTTGAACTATAAAATTGTGATTTTCTTGAGTCAAAATGAGAGTACCCCTAAAGATTTTTAAGGGGGGGGGAAGCACTGGGGAGATGTATCTGTGCCTTCTGTCATTCATATAGTTGAATGAATGACAGAAGATTAAAACATGGTGAATACTGCCTAAGAAAGGATCTCCAGAATGGCCATGATGGAGAGAGAGACAGAGTATAGAAACTTCTGACACTGGCAAGGCTGGAATGTAACCTATATAAGAATCACATCTTTTGCTCAGCCTATTTTTGTATCTGTTCCTGCCCAAGCCTAGCATACAGCCTACAGAAGGTTGCCCACAGCAGAATGTAGCTCTTTGGCTAAATAAAGGTCCCCCACCTCAGCACTACAGCAGCTGAATGCTGCTGAATGCTGAAGATAAGGCTTGTTGGCAGCAGGTGCAACATGTTTCCGCTCACAAAACACCATACATGAATTAACTCACAAAATCTGCTTCAAGTTTTTCCATTTCTTGCTTGTAGCTCCTCATTCTACTGCTGTACATGCCTCGGCTCTGTGGAGGGATTTCTCGAACTTCAAGCTCCATTTGTTCCAGCTGATAATTAAAAACAAGAAGGGGAAGGGTGTATGAGAGAAAAGACAAGTTGAATTAAGTCAGGAAGGGTCATGCACTACATCAGGGTTACTGCACTACAGCATTGACAGGAGGGAAGTCGGACAGCTTTCCCATTTAGCAATAACCTGACAACTTTTCTCCCTGCACTGAGGGCCTTCTAGGTGGCTGCTCCCAGACTTTGGAAGTCCCTCCCCAGAGAAGCTAGACTGGCTCCCTCTTGTCCTTCCGCTGGCAGGTGAAGACTTGTTTGTTCCAACAACTTATGTGGACTGGCAGCTTTTAATGAAAGGGCTGCTGCCATGCTATTTTTATAGTAATTATTAGTATGGCTTTAATAGCTTTTATATATGTATCTAGTTTTATTTCCATTGATGTTTAATAGCTTTTTAATGACCCTTTTTCAATGTTTTTAGAGGTTCTTATATTTATATGTAAGCTGCCTTGAGTCCTGTCAGGGAAAAAGGCAGGGTATAAATAAATATAATAATATTAATAATGTCACTGAACTCCTTTGGGCTATGACCTTGGAGAACTCATGCTTGAGCTGTTACTCTCAAACATGTGATCCTGTGAAATAGCCACTTGCACATAATTTTTCCTTTGCTTCAGAGCCCTCCATTTAACTGTTGTTCCTGAGCTACATATTCACACTTCTTTCTCCAAATTTCTTCTCCCAGTCCCATTCTTTTAGTGGTTTAACTACACAGGAGTTTTGCAAAAACTGATCTCTGGCAGTTCTAAAAATACCTGTGAAAATAAAAGAAATGGGGAAAGGATGAGAAAAAATATGCGGTTAACTACACTCCTTTACTATGTTATTTCAGGTGATACTGTTCTCAGTTATGAGTTTCAATACACAGAAAAGTTGTGGCAGTGGAAGAAGTTTGGGGAGGATGTATTTATGGATATGCTTTACAAACAAAAGCTCCTTGATAACAGGGATGAGTAAGCTTCTTCTAGAGATTCTGGTGAGCTTTTGGGGGTGGACATAAACAGTTCCAGGTTAGGTGGCTCGTGCGGGTGACTCAATATAAGGCACCTTCACACAAACGTCTTTTATACATCTTTCCCCAAAGGTGAAAAAACACAGGTTGCAGTAAGCTAGGAACAACAAAATCCTTGGAAAGATCAAAGACACTGGAAATCGTCTATTCCTCTAAGGATAAGGCATCATATAAAAATATCACGTTCTTACTTTCAGTTGAGCAATATGCAGAGTTTACTAATTTACTGATAGCTGAACAACCTAAAAATAAGGGATTGAGGCTGAAACACTGTATGTTCCTCCTTTGTGCAGATAGTAAGATACAGAAAGTAAGATCCTGATAGTGTAAGCAAGTCAAGTACTTCTATATCAGTTTACAAAACTGATATCTGTCTCATTTACATATTCACTGGACCCATTAACCCACATCTGGCAATTTGTGCACAGAGATGCCCTTTCCACAAATTCCTTGTAAAATGTTAGCAGATCTGGGGAAAGCATAGACAATAAAAATAAATTATTATTATTATTATTATTATTATTATTAATAATAATAATAATAATAATAATAATAATTAAATTTATATCCCACTCCTCCTTCCAAAGGATCTCACACTGGCAATATATACATATGTGTAGCTCCTGACAATGACTAGAATCATGAATCTGTCCAAGAAGAACAAATGAATTGAAGCAATTAAAATGATTAGCTAGTTTAACTTTGAAGAAACAAATGATCAGCAACCTGATATGAGCAGAGTTAGATTGCCTAAATCCAATCCCACCATAGGACTGCTATGTAAAAACTGCATGCTTTGGGTGGCAATGTTTCAAGTTTGATTTTTACTTCAACCTGTTCAGGAGACCTTTTAATGAGTTGTATTCCTTAGCCAGTTTTGTTAAAATTGATTTTTATATGCAAGCCTTGACATTAATCACCAACATGTTAAGTAATTGCTGAAAGTCAATAATTGCTTTAAGCACCTGTCTAAAAGTGTTAGCAACAAGATCGGAAAACAAAAGTATGAACAAAAAATGAAGTACATTAAATGAAGATCATCATTAGGATGGAAATGTTAAAACAGGATATTCTTTTTAATCTTAGAGAAAAGTCAGCCAATTTTGTTCGTATTATGACACAAGGAGGAAAATAATGAGCTGTTAGCTCAACTTCTACTCATTCCAACATTAAAAAGACAGAGAACTATTTTGCAGAAAGAAGTAGACTGAGTGATTGGTTACCACAAAGAGACAGTGTCCTTTAAAAAAAAAAGCTTTTTTCTTTCTTTCTTTCTTTCTTTCTTAAAGAGCTATGGTGAAGGAGAGATTGTCCTATGGTTATTTAGTTATCAATGCCTTTTGTAATTAATAATTTACCTTTATCACTTATGTGAGGTAGGAAATTTCCTTGTCATCCTTACATGTTGATCAAAGAAGCTAAAGGATAGATTAAATGATCTATCAAAGGTCAGAGTCAAAGGTCAGAGTACCTTATGTGGATTGCTTTAACCAATCCATAAAATGTGATAGATAAACATTCCCTTATACACCTCAAGAGCTGAAGGATACATCAGTTCTCCTTTAATTAGTCTTGACCTATTTTTCTACATGAAATATAGTAAATATGAGAAGCAGAATCTAAGCTATAGTACAAAATCCAATTTGGACTGCTATTGGATTACTGTTCATTCATTGCTCTTAAAAATAAGTTTCCCAGTTGCAATCAGACTTTCAGCATTTCTCACCACCCTTTGAAGCTTCACCCTACATACCTCTGAAATTAAAGGTAAATCATGAAATAGGGGAAGCTCTTTAAGGAATGATAAAATGAATGCTCAGAAAACTTCAAGTAAATATACTTCTGGATGAGACTGAAAAGGTAAAGGGAGATACAGTATATCCTGAAGTACAGTTCATTATGGAGGTTTGGACAGGTCCTGTACACCATTAACGATGATGCTTTAGCTCGTTTCTCTATACAGGTAAGAAACAGATATATATGACTTGTAATAGTCCAGCTTTCCAGCATTAGCATTCTACTTGGTTATGAGATTTCCTCCCCACATTGAGAGTAACCTGGTTTAGACACAATGTCCCTCTAGTAACAACTGAAGGGTTTTTTATTCATTTGTCAGGCTTTTCAACAGGTTCTGATTGTTTTGATGCCAAATCGCTATCTGCTATTTATTCTTGTACTATTTATTCTTCTATATCTTATATTTTTAAACTGCCAGTCACCTTTTTTCATCTGATTACCTCCACTGCCCTACAGGTAGACTGAAAATCCTTAGACAGATGAAAAATAGTCTTGTGCAGAAAACATGTTGGAAGTTAGTGAGCATTCCTTTTGGAACTATATAAAAGTGGTTATAGTTTTTTCTGAATGCCTAGGGTTAGGGTTAGATATCAGACAAAAACCTATTTATCCATGTAGGCATTTTAAATCCCGCTGGTGACTGTAATATAGTATTGTTTGATCTGCCATTTTATTATGCTGTTTTATGAGACTATATTTTTTAGTTTGATTTTATGTGCTGCCCTTCATTTCACAAGTCCAGGGTGATTCACAATAAGTTTAAACTATATCTATCTATCTATCTATCTAGATGCGGGTGGCACTATGGGTTAAACCACAGAGCCTAGGACTTGCCGATCAGAAGGTCGGCGGTTCGAATCCCCGCAACAGGGTAAGCTCCCGTTGCACGGTCCCTGCTCCTGCCAACCTAGCAGTTCGAAAGCATGTCGAAGTGCAAGTAGATAAATAGGTACCGCTCCGGCGGGAAGGGAAACGGCATTTCCGTGCGCTGCTCTGGTTCGCCAGAAGCAGCTTAGTCATGCTGGCCACATGACCCAGAAGCTGTACGCCGACTCACTCGGCCAATAAAGCGAGATGAGCGCCGCAACCCCAGAATCGGCCATGACTGGACCTAATGGTCAGGGGGTCCCTTTACCTTTCCCTTTATCTATCTATAGCTGTCTGTCTGTCTAAGTGATAGCATACCAGATGGGTAAAAGGAAAAGTGGTACCAGAGATGCCTGCAACCAGGGCCAATTGACATATTACAATCCCTGCATAGAAGCTATTGAAAAGAGGATCTACATTATCTATGGCATCTCATTCACCAGCAAGAACATGTAGCATGGGTGCTGTGCGAGAATACATGGCATTTTTGTGGTCACTCTCCACAAGATGAGCAGCTCACATATATTACGCTGCCAAGTGGATGTGTAGCAACCTCCATACAGAGGCTAGTATACTTTCATAAGTTATTAGTTAATCTGACCCAGAAGATGTTATTTACAAGAGCCCAAGTACCACACAAACCCATTCCCTGAGCATCTCCAAGGAACAGATGCTATACTTTATTGTATTCATCATTCTGCCAGCAACTGAAGTAGCCCTACAAAACTGAAGGTATGGGAAGAAAGTGAGGAGATTCATTCTCTTTCACACCCACAAACTGAACCCACCATTTCATGCACATGTTTGTATAAACAAGGCCATTCAGATACATACAGGCACAGGTCCCACTCCTTCAGTTACTCTTAAGCTTCCTCCCTTTTGCTCACCATAGCAAGTATGTCAATGCCCTTTGACAAGTGTGACAAGCCCCTGGCTTCATTCCAATCTTTGGGCTACAGAGGTGTGCAGCAAGGGAAGGACAATGGTTTGTCCACTCCACAGCCACGTGCCCCATAAAGAGAAGCTGCCCCGTAAAGGAAGCTGCCAGCACTCACTCCGGAGTCAAAAAGCTGGGATGGGGGAGCTTCCTAGGCTGGATCTACAGAGATATTAAGAAAAAATATGAAAACCCAATGCAAATTACCATTGATTTTGGGTTGCAGCTCTACAGCACCATCTGGTGTCACATTTTTATAACACACTTATAACATTATCATTGACCCGTGTAGCTGAGACCCTTGACTAGCCTCTGCGCACCCCAACCATGGGCATAGCCAGGATTTATTGGCAGGCTTTATGTTAGGGGGTGGCAGAACTGAATTATCTCCAATGCAACTGGTCAGTTAGTTAAGTATGTTTAGTTATTCACTACGCCCATGACCTCACCAATGCAGCAGGCATATATACGCACTGCTCTGCTCCCTGATTCAAGGCTGCAGCCAAACCAGTGACCACTACCTCCTACCTTTTCTAATGTAAAGCAATTAAATTAGAAAACCCAGCACCTGCTCCAGCTTCAAAGTTGGAGCTGGGACGGAGAGCAGAGAATTGTTCTGGATTCTGCATAGAGGCACAGTATGATGCCAGTGACAAGGCAATGAAGGATGTCAAGAGAAACAAACATTGTGTGACCCCTGATTACATGGAAACACAAACAGCAGGTACCAAAAAAAAAAAAAAAAGAACAGTGATGCTTTTACATAGCTGCTGAGTTTTGATGTAAAGTCAGTGACACACAGATTTCCAGTTAGATCTGTGTGCTCCAAAGCCTATGCCAGGAAGCAGATTTGACTAGGGAGAGATCTGTGAGCCAGTAGTTCATTGTCAACTGTAATACGCATAAAACATGCACAGTTCACACAAAAAGAGCACCCACAGCCGATCACCTACCCATCATTGCTTTCTCTCTACAATTATCTCTTAACCACTCCTCATTCTAGCCAAGCTACGACGAGATCCAGACAAGTTGCTTGTTCTAGCACAGCCTGCACAATGCTAAACACCATCCCTGGGTTTTTTTGTCACCCTCTGGAGGAATTTTTACGGTTTGTAGTCCTTTCCCAGATTTGTGGGACAATCTAGGCTTACCCAAACCCCTCAAAATTAAGAACAGGATAATGGGAAATCCCTGTATCATTATGCCTACGGTATATTGTTCCTCTTCTCCCTAGATACAAAGTTCTGCTGTATAGTCAGTGCTAGTTTTCCAGCAGATGCAACCAGCCAATCGTGCTGTACTGCTCACCTGTATGACTCAGTGTGTGAACTGCTGAGAAAGTAGAAAGCCTGGTGCACTGGTGCCATCAAACTCAACAAAGAGTTTGAGTTCACTCCCATCTCTCAGCATGAGATTAACTGTTTGCCAAAACTATATTCCAACACTCTTTCATTTTAGGATCTTTTCATTTTCTTGTTGCCTCTTCCAGTAAGCTTCTTGGATATTTTGCCTCCTCTTGGTCTTCTGCAGCTACTTCTCTTGTCTTTCATCTCCTTGCCCATACCTTGACATTTGAAACATTCCATGAGCTACTCCCCACCTCTAATAAAAGATGGACATTATCTGAGAAATAGGCAATGAATATCCAAAGCAAGGACCTCTACACACCAATGTACCCTGCTCCCACTCTCATATGGCAGCACTCCTGCAGAACTGAGAACTTACCAACTCTCTTGCTTCTTCCAGCTGCTTCTCCACATTTGAAACCATTTGCTTCTTCTCATCTGAAAGCAAAGTGGGGGGGGAGCACCAGTGAAAACAGTTCTGTTAATGTGAGCTTCTATATTCATTTCATCTTTCTCTGTCATTTAGAGAGCAACAGACTCTTGCAGCTTAACTCGTGTGAAAGGTGGGTGTCTCTTTCGGGTACGTTTGTGGTACTCAAGTTTTTGTTTGTGTGTGCCTGGAGAAAGGTGTGGTGTTTATTTTCTGCGACTCTGTACTATTATTAACCATGGATTTTGAGTTAATGATCATATCTTTGGAGTATTTTGTAAGGCGAGAGTCTGGCCCTACTACACAACTGTAGGGGTTTTTTAAGCCTTTAATCCACACACCCAAATTCTTGTGCTTTCCAGATGTTTTGGATTACAACTCCAATCAGTTCCAGAATACAAAGCCAATATGCAGGGAAGATGCAATTTGTAATCTAACAAGTAAGGAGAGTGATGTTGCACTCAGGTCTTGCTTGCAGGCTTCTCAGAGGCATATGGTTGGCCAATGGGGGAATGGGATTTTGGACTAGATCAGCCTTTGGGCTGATCCAGCAGGCCTGGTGGAGGTTGGGAAAGTCTACTTTAACCCAACCTTGTTTATTTTCATTCAGCAGCATTGTGGTACATTTTGAAGTACATGAGTTCATCATAGTAGTCCCAAGGAGAGTCCAAATATATTGACCCATTATTATATGCATACCAAAGAGCAGTAGTACATAGCATAATACCTAATTTGATACAACCAGCCAGACTGCAATCCTGGGCATAGCTTCCTGGGATAAACCTGGTTGAAGCAACAGAGCCTTTTTGCCTTATTTATTTTTTTCAAATTATTTTTATTAATTTTCCAAATTATTACAAATCAAATCAAACCAAATTAAATTAATTTAGTTTTTTTGCTTTATTTTTAAAAAATTAAATAATTTATTATTATTATTCTTTCACACACTGACCAACAGCATTCCTAATTCATGTTAGCAGTGCAAATGGTAATATCTCTCTGCAAGATGGTCTGCATTTCTAATTAAAATCTAATGGTTGCATTTCAGCTGGCTGAAGATCTTTTGTCAAAGCTCTGGTTAAGCCTTTGCAGTCAGAAGTCAGCACCACTAAGTTCACTGGAGCTTACTCCCAGGAGACCATGTATAGGATTCCAATCATGCTGAGCTTAATAAATTGCATGACTTCTCCCGTGCTAATGTGTCACAACACAATCAAACCTAAAAGCTGCTCTGGCAGAGGATGCCATCACATATCCTGTGGGAAAAGTCCCAGAACTGCAGTCCCAATGCTCCCTTATCCACTACACCACTATTCTCACCTCATTACTCACATGTCCCTCTCACACCACACCTTGTCTTCAGCTATTTGGGCTTAATTCTTTGGTCTTTCACTGAAACATCTATCAAGTAGCATAGGCTGACCTAGATAGGATGGCTGCTGACTCAGTGGCTTGTGCTGGCGCAAGAACGCTGGCCTCCACTTGGCACTAGCCACCCTATCCAGGTAGGCACTTGTTTGAATAGGCTCCTGGGCTGCAATTCTTTGCACACGTACTTGGGAGTAAGTCAGAAGGCCTTACTTCAAAACAGGTGTACGTAGGGCCTTATACGGTTTTCTGTAATGGTACGTTCAACTAGCAACAACCGGACTGGCTACAAATCTGAGAAAGAACTTGATTTTAAGGACTGTACACTGACGAAACGCAGCAAAATGGATCAATAACTAGGACCAGGGCTGGATTTAGGTTTGACAAGGCCCTAAGCTACCGAAGGTAATGGCACCCTTTATATGTCCAGCTGTCCTTTGTCAACAACAAATTGTCGCTGTTTTTTGTGTTGAATATATGCTATATTGTAATTTATGGACCTAATAGGTATCAAAAGCCATTTGCACATAACAAAATATGTATTTTATCAAAATAATCGTTGAACTGAAATACAATTAAGAAGTATATTGATAGTGAATTTTGGGGGGAGGGCCAAGAGAGTGGGGCCCTAAGTTATAGCTTGTTTATCTTATACGTAAATCCGGCACTGATAGGACCCAACAGAAAGAGTGGGGCAGCTTGTCTGGACTCTGGAGTAGCCCACCCACCCAGCCTCCGAGAGATGGGAGCTACTCTGCTGATGTCCTGCTTGCGGGCTTCCCGTAGACAGACACGGAGGAAACAGGCTGCTGGACTAAAAGGGGCCACCGGCCTGATCCCACGGGGCTCTTCTTTTGGCCTCACACCGAGAGCAGTCAGGGTCGCCAGCGGAGGAGAGACCAAGAGGTGCCGCAGCCGGGAGGCGAACCTTCCTCAGCCGCCACCGCTCACCTCCGAGCAACTTGGGCACCTTCCCGATGCGGTTCGTGATCTCCGCGGTGAGAACCGAGAAGTCCTGCTCGTAGCCCTCAAAGTCGGAGGACATCGTGGCAGCGGAGAAGTCTGGGCTGGAGGGGGAAAAGCCCAAGCGAAACGGCCCTTTGAGGAACAGAGGCGAGTTGACGGGACCCTCTTCCTCCTCGTCGTCGTCTTCCTTCTCCACCACCGCCGGCAGCCGAGGAAACCAAACTCGCTTCAGCCGCTGCTCCTGTCAGCGCTAGACTTCCGGGTTGCGCTCCATCAACAACATTCCCCCGCGGAGCCGCCGGACACGAGGCAAGGTTCCGCCTGACCGCCTTCGCCCGTTTCCAACCTCTCCTGGCAAGGCAAGCTGCTCGGCTTCTAAAATCAGAAGCCTCTTAAATCAGGCGGCGGGCTGAATCGGACTCGCAAGTTAGTCCGAGCCTGGGCAGAGAGCTCAACTTGCTCGCTCCCCGCCACAGAACTGTGGCCTCCTCGGATCCCGTTGATCCCGACGGCACGGAAAACGTGTGCTGCTTGTGGGACGTATTTCCGAGCGCACCTGCCAGGTTGGTGAGGGCGCGGCGGAGTGAGGGCGGAAGCGGAGGGTTACGCGTCCGGGTCCTACCAAGGTGCCCCGGGGAAGTGGCCGCGCGGAGCAAGCGAGGGAGCGAGCAAGCGGAGGCGGCGCGCGGGGCATGGCTGGCGGGCGCCGTCTCGGGAGGACGCGGCAGAGCCTCTGGCTGGAGTGACCCTCGCCCTGCGCGGGTAAGGCGCCTTGTTCTGTCCGGGCGGAAAGGGCGGCCGCGGAGCCACCCGACCCTCCTCGTTCTCTTCTGCCAAGGAATCCCAGAGGAATCCCTTTCAGCCCCTGGGGAGAGCAGGAGGGCGGGACGGAGGAGCGGCTGCGTCGCGACCTGCCTTCGCCCCGCTCTCCTGGCTCCCTTTCGACCCCTTCCTCCTCTCCTGCTCTGGCCATGAGGTTTCCGCCTCTTTCTTTCTGGGTCTTCGATTGCTGCCAGACAGACAGGCAGGCACCCAACAGGTGGCGCTTTTCCTCCGCAAGAGGATGCGGTGCCGTTTCACCTGTGGAACTGCTGCCTGTTGCGCAGCCTCTAAGAGACCGAAATGCCGAGAGGCCCTAGTTAGCGGGTGCAAGACCTGCTCCCTCTTTTCTCTGGCCGCGTATTTCAGGGATGCATTTAATTATTAGCCGGTTATTTGGGTTTTATTAGAGAGTTCTCATGGAGAGACCAACGCCATGGCAACAAGCCCTGAAAAAAAACCAGCCTCTGACAGCTTAAAGAAACCATCCAGTGGCCTTCTTAAGTAGAATTTCCTTTTTTTTAATTATTTGCAGAAAGTTTTATGTTTGTGCTCCTCCCATCAAATTGTTTGATCTGAAGGCAGCCCTGTTTAGGGAAGTTTTCAATGTTTGATGTTTTATTGTGTTTTTAATATTCGGTTGGGAGCCGCCCAGAGTCGCTGGGGAGGCCCGGCCAGATGGGTGAGGTCTAAGTAATAAATTCTCCTTCTCCTTCCCCTTCTCTCCAGCATTTTACAGGCTTCTTTCTTTCGATGTGCAGTTCAGTGCTAGTAAGCTAGAATGGGGGCAGCTTTGTCACATTTCCTTTTATTTTGTGTTCCAGGCCCTTGGCCTGAAACTAAGTAGCTTCTCCTTTAGTGTTTTCGTACTGCCAAGTGTGAATTGACTCTTGGAAGCCAAAAATTCTGCAGGCTTCTAAGAATGGATTCGATACTTGTACAAAATGACCAAGGCAAAGTAGATAGTCCTGAGGCCAAGCGGAATGTGGGAGCAGACATAGTAGCAGCAAGTTATGGTGACATTTCCCACAACAAGGTCCACAATAAGTATTTCCCAAATTTCTCATAGCTGTTAATATGTTGTTATGGAAAAACTGTAAGAACTACCTGCTCTGGGCAAACCTCACCCTCTCTGTTCTGGAAGCTCCACCTAAAGTTGAGTAACTCCCTGAAGTAGATTATGTGATTCAGATGTAACTGATGTAGAGTTGTGATAGTTTCTTGGTCTCTTCTGTTAACTGACTGGAAGTCAGCAATATCCTGTAACAAAATACAACAATATATTTGCCAGTAGGCAATTGGGGCTTAAAAGAAGTTTAACTTTCACAATTTGTGTGCAGAGGCCACAAATAAATAAATCACTCTGTTAAGCAGTTTGGTTATTTATTATATAACTTGTGCAAAAGAAATAGTGTGTGTTCTATACATTGATTATATTTAATGACAGGCTGAATGTTGCCTCTGCTGTTTCGCTCTCATCTGTTATAATGCAAAATCACTTTAAATGTACAGGTGCCTGATGGACACCTTATTCTTTCATTGTACATTACCAAGAGGGAAACATAACTAGCTGAATGGACCGGAAGCAGTGGCTAAAATCCAAATAGCTGCTTAAGCACCTTCAAGGGGTATGTGCTACCAAGTCTCCTTTTCTTTGAAAAGCTGAACTCACGATCACATCACAAACTACCAGAGTCTCAAAATCCCTTTGAAGAAAGATAGCCCCATCGGACACATGATTCTAGTCTCGCGTTTCTTGGAATCCTTGCCAAGAAGTACTGAGGATACAGCAAGATGAGTTCCTTATGCTTTCAAGAACAGGCTGAGATGAGTAACTCAAAAACAGGAAGATTGTTCTGTCTGCTTAGTGAAATAATTGTGCCTCATTTCCTTAAATAAATAGCTGTTTTTGTGTATACCAGATGGGTCAGAATAGACAGGAGAGCTATTGTCTGGTTTGGTTTGCCGCCGCCCCCCCCCCAAAAGAAGTATCATAGTTTGTGACTGTTCTTATTCCATAGATGAATCAGATTTCATGTTAAATGGTGCTTTTTAACAATCTGAGAGCTGGGCAATAAGCAGAAGAGGGAATGAAGGGCACAAGGACAAAGTCTGAAGGACACATGGCTCATTTTCAAGCCAGTAAACTGTGGGTTATTGGTCTGATATTGTTATGTCTGAACTGGGCCTGTGTGAGAAGCAGCGCTACATTTGTCAAGCTGTTTTTGTTTCTAATCCAAATAATTAATCTTTGAAAGTATTGTTATTACTATTGTTTACTTTTTCTCCCTCTGTTTAGGTGTGTGGTAGAGGCAGACTTTCCTTCAGACACTCATGCTGAAGAACTTCTGCACCTGATGAGTCTACCAGATACTGCAAATGGCTTAACTCCAGCTATTTTGCACTTGCTATTTGGACATGTAACCATTGCTATAGAGATGAAAACTTATGACAAGTGGAAACATATACCTGAAAGGAACCACCTGAAATAGGAATTCACGTTGTTGCAAAATGGGAATGCTTTGTTCAGTTATCAGGTTTGAAAATCTCCATGAACTGAAGCGACTGTGCCACTGGGGCCCCATCATAGCTCTCAGTGTAATAGCAATATGTTCTGCCATGGCTATGATCGATGCTGTTCTGTGGTACTGGCCTTTGGATACAACAGGAGGAAGTATCAATTTCATCATGCTCATCAATTGGACTGTTATGATTCTCTACAATTACTTCAATGCCATGTTTATTGGGCCTGGATACGTTCCCTTTGGATGGAAACCAGTAAGCAAATGAGATATCTTTTTTAACCCATCACTTTTTTGTGATCACAGCCTCCTTCCCAAACCTACCAGATCCTAGCCTAGAACAGGATCTCTGGACCTAGTTTTATGAACTGTAGAATCGGGTCAAGATGGGAGCTGAATTTTCGCAGAGCACAATAGGAAACTCACCGATAACTCAGTCACCATCTTGAGCAATGTTTGTTGAGTATGAAATCAGCACCACATACGTGAAGTCAAATTCAGTGATCACCTGGTGGCCTCTGGTGAGTAAAAAATGCCTCCAGGTGACAAGGTGTACTGACTGTGCATTAGCTGCCAGTCAGATTACTCTCTTCTAAGGGGAACGTTCAAAATCTTCTTTCCTTGGAAAAAGATGGTTTAGAAACAGGTTCTGTTTCTGGTGGCTTCCTTGTAAGTAAGTCCTGTTGACCAACGCGGGACGTACAGCCTAATTTAATGTGTATTTACTTACTAGGACTGCAAAGGAAGGGAAATGTTGGGAAAAACAACAACAGGACAAAGGCCTAGGACAGAGACGGGAACCTTTGGTTCTCCAGATCCTACAGGACTGCAGTACCCATCATTCACCCACGATTGGTCATGCTGCCCAGGACTGGTGGGAGATGGAGTCAAGCAACATCTGTAGGGCCACAGGTTTCCCACTGCTGGCCTAGGAATTTCGGTTTTAGCTTCTGTAAATTTCTGGAAATGTTAATACTTGTGGTGATTGGTGCTTAATTATGCAAATGAATATAATATACTGAATTCTCCTTCGAAGTTGGTAGTGCAGGGGGATTTTATGGGTGAAGGTTGAGATTGCCATCTCATGACTGCTCAACCCAATTAGAGAGGAAGCTACACCCAGACAGAATAGCAAAAGAAAGTATAGACTCTATGTTAGAGACTTGCTCCTTATTTGCCTTCTTTTTTCTGTTTTTGAGGAAAACTCTCAGGACTGCATGTATCTACAGTACTGTAAAATATGCCAGTCTTACAAGGCTCCCCGCTCTCATCACTGCCGAAAGTGTAACAGGTACAACTGCTTATGTTTGTATATTGTTCAAGTGCTCGGTTAATAATCGTATAATACCCAGATCTGCTAAAAATGGGGTTGGAAGTGGCCACTAATTAAGCTTTAGTGATTGGGAGTAGGAAGGACTGGCTGGTGGTGTGTTTGTTGAACAGGACTATTAAACTTGGCTTGCTTCTTAGGTGTGTGATGAAGATGGACCATCACTGTCCCTGGATCAATAACTGCTGTGGGTTTCAGAATCATGCCTCCTTCACTCTCTTTCTTCTGCTAGCCCCTCTTGGATGTATCCATGCTGCTTTCATTTTTGTCATGACCATGTACACTCAGCTTTATAACAGGGTAAGAAAAAGCTCTTGACATCTACAGAATTGAGTTAATTAACATCTGGAAATATAGGTGCTCCATCCCTCTTTAACCCTACCGTGTTTTACATCTGCAGATATAACAGGTGTCATTTGTCGTGTGATCAAATGCATGCTATCCTGGCACCAATACTGCTGCTGTCTCTTCGTAAACATGTGACTTTTGCTTTGTCCCATGTCTAGACTGTGTCCTCTTTATTATTTTTTTCTGACAACAAGTTGGCTTTTCTGCTTATCTGCAAATAATCTCACAGTCACAGCTTAATACTGAGAATGTTTTGAAGCAATTAAGATATTAAGCTTGAGTAGAAAAGGAGAGCAAACCAAAGCAATATTAATAAGAGAGAGACTTTGTAATGTAATCAATGCATTCAAAAGTTATTTCTGAGTTTGGGAGATCAGAGTCCCCCACTGGTACTTAGCACAAAATAGTGTGTGTGCCATCTGTTCAAGCTTGGGTTATCTTTTTTTAAATGGGGACCGCACCAAATATGTTCTTCAGGCAAGACATAATTTCTGAGACGCTCAACCTGCTTAGGCGTGTAGTAAAATTTCTCAGTGAGTTTTGAGGCACTGCCAAAATACTGTCATGCAGAGGAAAGATTCCTGCTGTTTGCTTCTTCAGTCAGCAATTTGCCTGAATTGCCGTTCTTGGTTTCCTTTCATAGGTATCCTTTGGCTGGAGTTCTGTCAAGATTGATATGAGTGCCGCCAGAAGAGACCCCCGCCCAATCATTCCATTTGGGTTGTCTGCATTTGCTGCATCTTTATTTGCTTTGGGGCTGGCACTGGGAACAACTATAGCTGTTGGTATGTTGTTTGTTATCCAGGTGAGTCTGATGGTTTTTCTTACAAAATGGCTAAAATATGTGAGATTTTGGTAGGACACCAACCCATGATGTGGGAGGGGAATTCTTTAAGCCTTGTTATATTGCAAATCATTGTGTCTTCTGGGTCATCTTTTGGTGCTGAGATGAGCTCCTTTGAAGGTGCGCCATCATTGCCAATCAGCTGATCAAGGCGGACAGCACTCCTTCAGCAAGCTCGCTGTCAGCACTCATCAGCTGATCGGCTCTGATAGGCTTCATCAATTGCACTTGGGAATTCCAGAGGGGCAGCTAAGTAGTGCAGCCCATCCCAGTCGCATCCTTACAATCCCCACAAGTGTTGGGCAGGTCAGAGTGGTTTGGGGGAAACAGTCACATCCCTGATTCAGACCCCTCCTGGGCCTAGTTAGACCCATATGATAGAGCTTCCCAACCATGGCTATAGAGGTGAACAATTCAGAGAGTAGTCTTAACTGGTTGAGCAAAAGTTGCTTTTTATTTTTGACTATTCTGATGATGAAACATTTCATCCTTAAGATCAAGCAGGGGGTGGAAGACTCAACTTGTGGTTCCACCATGATTTACTTGGTAGGCCCCACATCTGGAATAATCTCACCCGAGTTGTTTGTTTGTCTGTTTCCCTCATTGATGGCTTTCAGGTGTCACCTGACAATATTTTTATTTGGTTTTTGTAATCTGATAATAGAATGTTTACTCCTCAGAAGCAATGTAGGTATGGCAAATCACTATCGCCCAAATACCTACATATATGGCAATGTTACATTATACATACTGTTATATTCCTTGTGTTATTTTGATGTACATCGCTCTGAGCTTTTTTGAAGAAAGAGCGATCTAGAGATATCCCACATAAATGAAGGAATATAATTCACAAAAACGTTTCTCTGTAGGGTCCTGTATGCAGACCCTGTTAAGTGATTTTGGTTTGATACACTTCTGTGGATAAATCTCTCTCTCCTTTGCTTTTTCAGTTGAAAGTCATTTTAAGAAACAAAACTTCAATAGAATCATGGATTGAAGAAAAGGTAGGGATTCGTTCTGATGCATTTTAAAAATATATTTTGCATTAGAGCTGCTCGGTCAGCTGAGAAACACCCCCCCCCCCTTTACATTGAATGGAGGGAAGCCTTTGCAGATGCTTCCCTCCATAAAGATCCATAAAGACAAGGCTACTTCTTCCATTGAATTGATGAGTGTTTCCCACACTTAAGCAATACTGTATATGTGTTGTGTATCCAGACAATAAAGTGAGCAGCAGCTCCAGAAACTGGAAATAGTCTTTTAATACTCACTGTGACTGTATCGCTAGAGGTCAGTATAATATAAAGAATTTACTGCTTACTTGTATTAGATAATATTTGTTCAAGATGTACAAATGCGAAACATTTGTAGTTTACAAAAGCAACTCAAGTTAGTAAAACCAGAAGTTAGTGTGATACTGAAATGGAAGCAGTTTTGAAATGGAAATTTTCTTATTATTACGTCTTTTAAAAATGCACATTTTTGAGACTTCACATAAAATTCCACAGCCATCTCTCTGGACAAAAGTTGATACATTTAATCTCTACATCATTATATAAAGAACCTCAACCTATAATAATAATCTATTTTTGGTCTTAAAAATACAAAGTCTTAAAAAGCTTATTTGCCTAGATACTTATATATCATAGCTCCTTACCTCTGGTTCTTAAATCCGCCAGCCTCTTACCTTAGGACCCTGCAAATTGTAGTGATGCTTCTGACCCCTCATAGGTTCATTTTGCCCAAGTACAGGAGTAGCAAACCACATGTTACTGGTCTGTAATTTACATCATCCCTGACCATTGGCATGATATTTGAGGCTGTAAGAGTTCACAATATGTGGAAGGCTATCAATGTCCTGGCATGTACTTTTGAGTTATGGGTTTCTCTCTCCCACCCCCCCTCCACCTGACAAGTACACTGGGTACTCACTCCTTTTAATTCTATTTCTGGTCACTGTCCATTTCTTTGGGAGTTGCGCATGATTTCTTCTGAGGCAAATGAGCCACCGGTCACTCTCCCCTGCTTCTTATATATTAAAATACATATAATCCCTAGGCTGTGCCTACAACTCGCTTTAGGGTTTTATTGTCGCATTGTACTTGCAGGCCAAAGACCGCATCCAATATTACCAAACAAGAGAGACCTTTATTTTTCCGTATGACCTGGGAAGCAAGTGGAACAACTTCAAGCAAGTGTTCACATGGTCTGGAAACCCAGAGGGTGATGGCTTGGAGTGGCTCACAAAGGAAGGCTGCCATCAGTACAGTTTGACTGTAAGCTACTATTCTTCACCTCCTTCCCCCACTATGAAATTAACTTAACTATACTGAAAGCTGAGAAAATTTACTCCTGTCTATCTGTCTATTTCCCCAAAGACACTCAAAGCAGGTAACAGTAATAACAACAGAAAAATAAAAAATGTAATCCCTAAAGAAAACCCCACATGCCTCAGTATACATTCAGAGCAGGAAGTTAACAATCTCCAACCCATTTAATGATTCCAGCAAAAATACCACAGAACTAGGCCAGTCTTAATTCTCCTATACGTATTCTTTTGCAGATAGAGCAACTGAAACAAAAAGCAGACAAGCGAGTGAGAAGTGTAAGTATGTCTGCACTGCTGGTGTTTTAGCATATTGCGCTGAAATCTGCCTGGGCTGGATTAATATATTAATATAATTTATTTTTTAAAATGTAAGATAATGGGATTTTGAAGTTAGTTTTCAGTGATATTTTGGGGAAGCATTTTTGCTAGGCATGTGATAGTCTCCTTACAGAATAAAGCATAAGTGCATAGTGTATAGAAGTGTATAGTGTATAGCAGGGGTAACTAACTCATGGACTTTCCAGGCCCCCCCAAAGTTTTTGTGCCCTCCAAGCCTCCCACAATTAATCTTGTTTTTAGTTGACTACTCCTGTGGGTCCCTGGTAGGAACAACACCAGTCGGAAACAGAAGTCTGAGCTCATGTCTCATTTTCAGCATGGATAAGGCACTTTGTAGTCAGCAAGTAGCATCAAGAAATGCATTTTTAACAGAATCTGACAAAACCTTCAGGTGCGGTACCAAGCAATAGAAGACTACAGTGGTGCCTGTTGCCCTCTTACCAAAGGCTTGAGGACATTCATCACAACTCCATGCACTGAAGAACCAAGAATTTCGCTTCGCAGAGGGGATCAGATTTTAGCCACCAGAGGCTTGAAGTTAGTACTCACTTTGTTATTCAAAGTTCCATTGAAAGATAATCCTGGGGTGCACAGTCTTACCAATTTATTTATTCATTCTCTTTCAGACACTGGATGTATGGAGACAAAATTGACTCGGCAACTGATGGTAATTTTGCATTTGTGTGCTTTACACTTTTTAAACTACAGTGTTTCATTTCAATCTTACAATTGAATCCAAAACTGATTTCCCAAACTCATTACTTTTCAATGCTTCCAAACACAAAAAGTGTGAAACAGAACCAGGCCCTGGTCAGAGTAATAGGTGTGGGGGTCTGATACAATTTAAAATTAAACATTTGTCTAAACATGAGGCTTTCATGTTCTCGAGTTCTAAGGGCAAGGCCTTCCGAAGATAACCTAAGAGTAGCTTGCAAACAGCATGTAAAACCTGCAGAAAAAGAGAATCAGATCGACACAGCATCTACTAGTGACCCAAACAAGAGCAATGTGCTCACCATCCATCTGCTGACACTTACCATATCTAGGCTAGATTTCAGCAGAATATTAACTGCTTGTCCATAAACTGACAAGTGTGTTATTTTGGTTAGAGATTGCTGGACCTCTGTGATTTAGAGAACAGCCAGCATCACCTGGAGAGTACCCCATTTGGCTCCCCCTGTTCTGCAATGATTTGGGGAGGTAGGGAAGTAAAGATGCCTGGCAAATGCTATGTTTTATGGCTAATTTCTGCTGTTTTCTCTCACTGCTAGACGGCAACAGAATCAGAGGTTGGTTTCCAAGGAGGTGCGTAGAGAAATGCCTGTATGATTCTGAAACAGATCAGCCATCGGACAAGGAGAAGAAAACAAGATAACCCTTTCCCTGCCTTGCTTTTGGAAACTGAAAGGTTCCTTTTGGACCACTGTCCTTTTACTTGAAATGTTCTGTACATTGTTCAGTTCATAAATCTATAGCAAAGTGTTTTCATATGTGTGAATGCTCACAAGGATGGCTCCCCTAGTGCCATAATCTTAAGTACTTTTTGCCATTTATAAAATGGAGAAAGCCATTCCATTAATGCCTTTTGATATTAAAACTTTGCAGGACAGAACATTTGACCTGTTTTCCTTTGTATTTAATTTTAGTACTGCTCACTTAAAAGTATCTTGTTTTATATTACATTCCACTGGCCTTTCACCCCCACCTTGGAAACTGGGGAAAACATTTGGTTTAGTGAACGCCAATGCTGGTAAAAGATTTGATATCTAGGATTATTTTAAATTTTGAAATCATGTGCATTTCCCCCCCAGAATCACACACACATGTATTATGTATGTATTATTATTCTATGGTGCATAGTGGCAGGTGAGCTTACTGCTAAATTGCTGGAGAATTTTTGCAGTAAATTTTTGTAGTAAAGAGGAAAAAGTTGTATATTTGTCGTGAGCCTAAAGACACAATACCACATTGCATGTGTAGTACCTTCATTAAGTTATTCCTGTTTGCACTGATGGCTGAATGATGTGAAAATTGACTTTAATAGGTTGTATGTTGATGAGAATTAACAATGGGTCATTTGTTCATCTATGTTAAAGCAGGTAGTCTTAACTCAGGACCTCCTTTTCTTCTCTTTCCTATGCCAAATCCTCTGGTTGTCTGAACTTCTTTCTCATAGGCCACGGGTGTTAATTTTTTTCACGAAATTTGTTAGCTGCCCCTCAGCATAGGACAGGTTACAGTTAAAATACGGTAATCAAAGCAATAAAATGCATGGAGAAACAGCAACGCCAATAAAAGCCAACTGAACAACGACAGCCATTTTTATAAGATGTTGTAATGTTTGGACAACTAAACTATTCTCTGGTGTCAAAAAGACAAAGTTTATACTAGTGGCGCTTCTCTTGGGGGGGCATTCTAATAACAGGGTGCAACAACTGAAAAGGCTCTCAGTGGCCCTTCTAACATCAGATGGTGGGAGAAACAGGAGGACCTCCAGTGAAAGTTGTAAAGTCCCAGCAGATTCACATGGGTGTATCTACACACATATAAAAAACATTCTGAAAATCCTTTGGGAAAAAAAGTTTTAAAAAATACATTGAATTTTCCATAAGGCTCACCATCGCCATCTAGTGTCACATTGTGTATTGCACTTAAAACACACTTAAAACTTTTTCTTTGTGGCCATGGTAGGTGGTGGCCATGCAAGCAGCCAAATTCTGAGAGCCACTAAGGACTTCGAAGACAACACCCAGCACTTTTCTGTAATATTCACATTCTAAAGTTGCATCTGTAAATATAAATTAGCACGTGCAAACTTGTAGTTACAGGCTTTTGTCACTCATCTGAAGTACTTGGCACTTCTCTTTCAAACCACCCCAGATCTATCATCCAAACCAGCTCCTTAGTTTCATTTCCCAACAGTTCCTGCTCCAAATTGGTTCAACTCCCTCCCCTCAATAATTTTAATGGCAGGTTGGATTTTATGGCAACCCCCTGCAAATTAAATATCCTACCCAGATCACCTACTAATATTACACAACCAAAAATTATTGCCCATTTCTCATGTCATACTTGTAGAATTTCTAGATGCTGCTGGACTAAATTTGGTTGACATCAGTTCAGGTTCTGAAAGCCCTGCTTAGCTGTGTAGTCTAAGCATGTAGAATCATGATAGCTGCTAGCTGTACAGGTGTACACACTAGTTTTCTCGGTTTTATTTTGGTCTTCAGGTTAAATGAGTGATTTAATGCAGTGAGCACCCATCACATATTTAGAAACCAGGATTTCTGTGAAGTCTTAAAACCAGAACCAAACTCTCAATACAAGAGAAGTCAGATAAGTTGTGGGTTTTTATAAAGACTGGATTACGACTGTAGCAAATCCTCTGTGCTCAACGCTAGGCAAAAGCAAATGCAGCATCTACTGTACCAAGAAGAAAACCCACCAAGAGATAATGAAGCAGCCCTATTGATGGCGAAGAGGATCAATGATACTTCAAAGAATATAGACAAATAGCTCTGATTTGGTGGGAAAGAGGTGCTTTGGTAGGAAAAGTTGCAAAGCATCCCTGACAGATCTCTCCTCTGTATCCCCTGGCCCCCATTTGTATGCTGTGTTTAACGCCTGTATTTCTCCTCACTACAGGCTATTGTTACTAGTCTGCTGCAGCAGATCAAAGGTACTCTAGTTACTCATCTACAGTCCTGTCCCTGAAACCATCTTTGAGCACTTTGCTTTTGGAGTTGCAAGGAGAGCTGGAGCACTTATAATCAGTAAGAGCCAAGCTCAGATTAATAACCATGCCCCTTGGCATTAAGGGCAACTTAAATCTGTACAGGAAATGAGGCACCAGTCTTGATAATCCAAGATGTCCCCCTCCCTAAAAAAACCCACAACCCTTAAATTTTTAATAGATTTTATAAATGCTTAAGGGAAGTATCCTTCCACGTATTGAGAAATGGATATTTACCTTCTTCATGGAATGCAAAGTAGTACAAGATGTACTAAGTCAAAAGACACAAATTTCAGAAAGTGCTATCAGTTTATTTTTCACATACATTTTCAGCCAGCAGGAATAGTTTGCGCCTTAGCAGAATTTGGATACCCAGACTTTAAAAAATAGGCATTAAGTACATTTATTGCCAATGAGGCATTTGAGCACCCATCACAGAAGGATGGCATTCATGGCTTTTTCTCCAAAAGCATATACAAAGCTAGAATAAATGACTGTACAAATCAAGACTATATTACATGGGGCAGAGCCTTTCAGTAAGATCTGATTAAGTTAGTGTTTAAGCATACTGGTCTTATACAATCTCATTATGGCCGTTAGAATCATCAATAGTTTTAAGAGACGTCTTAAATACTTTCCCATACTATCTTCCACATACGGCAACTATCATCAAGTTCTTCCCATTTCATTTAGATTTATACAAATCACAAGGGACAACAGTAGACACTGAGGCAGAAAGGCAGCTTTGCTCTGAATACAAGTCTGGCATGTTCCATTTGAACAACGTAGTATATTACACAAGATTCACCACAACTAGTTGCTACCTTAGCCAAACATGTTTTTCTTTAAAGAGGAAAGGACACTTAGTTGATTCAGGTCCTTCATTTTTCAGCTGTTTAGGGCCTACCAAGTGCTTTCACAGTTCACTGTAAATACAATTAGCTGAGGCTCCCCGCCCCCTAACTACATGTTAGCTGCATAGATGGCATCAATTTGACTTCTGAAGAATTTGGATACTTCTGCTCTCTTTGCCTTCAGTGTTGGGGTCAACAGTCCATTTTCAACTGTGAGCATCTCGGGGTGGAGGTAGAGATCTTTCACCTGGTTGTGGAGACAATATTTTTGTCATAATCGTGCCTCACGCATTTGTCTGAGGTGGACAGTTTGCCTTATACAAAGGTTCCCTCTTTACCTTTGAGAAGCTATACTCTCAAGCCTTTGGGATCGAGGAAGTCTATAGTATTTCCTCAAAGAGGCCCCCACCCCTATTTTGTTCTTGTATCAAAAGAGCTAGTTGACAGCCACCATTTCACAACACACCAAGTGCCCCTTTACTTAGGAGCAAAGTGCTATAACCATTTGTTACAGTATGGAGCGTATCATGCAGATTTCTGGTGTGATAATCTTGGCTGTTGGATGCCTGCCCCACATCAATAGAGGCATTGCAGCAGATCTCTGGACTTGTCAGAGATCAAAGTTTGAGACAGAAATCTGAACTACGTGTCCCAGGATGACAAGATACCTTTGAAACCTCTTGGAAGTCCAGAGATTATTTATTTATAATTTCCACATTTACTGAAGTCCAGAGATTTAAGACCAACTACTTTCACTGTAATTCCTCCAGTATCTATGACAGAGACTCAATTCCTTTTGTAAAGGGGTGAGGACAGAGCACTATGGAAACATTATGGTGCTGATTTAAATCTTTTTATAAGCCGTTTTATGCATTTAAGCTTCTTTCCAACACAAATGGAGTATGCACAAACCTGTCTCTCTACTTCTGGAGTTCTGCATTAAGAGTTCATTCTCTTTGAAGCCACTTAACAGCAATAGCCTTGAACAAACTACATACTCACTTGTTCAAATGACTTGAGGCCAGCTTCTTTCCCCAACCTGGTTATGTCTGACAGGACAGCTTTTTTCACTACCTAGAAACAGAAAATATATTGGTAGGATTTAAACCAGAGGGTTTGAAAAACTTAGAAGTTTATCTTAATGCCTTTAGAGACTAAGACTACATAAATGAAAACCCATTTCAGACCTGGAACTAGTCCCATAATATCTTAACAGATTTATGTTTACCAGTAACTAACCTATATATGGTAGCAACAAGGTGAAGAACAGAGACTTCCAGAAGCAGGTTACTGATGTAAGTCACCCCTCTATCCTAGTCAGCATGATTGTGGAATCTTTTTAGCCAATGGTTTTCCCTTTCTACGAACCTTAACTTTATGGAATGAATTCACATTTGTTCTGCAGGAGTATTTTTCAGGAGTCAAATCTCACATTGTGCTAGAAAGTGTTTCTTGGAATTTTAATGAGTTCAGTTCTGTGCATTCAGGGTAAGGAAGGCACTAGATTTTAGAAATCTGAGAGGAATGTATAGACCTCAAACACACATTCTTTCCCACCCACAGCTGCCAAATCTGCTGGTTGTTAAAGCCTGACACCATAAAGCAGTTTAATTCTTAAGGAATTTGTGTGGCTTGGTGGTGGAGTGGGAAGAGACCCTCATAGAGCCATGCACTTAGCAAGTATCGTGAGCAAAAAATAGAAACAAGGACTATTGCCTCAAAAGCCTTTTTAAAAATCTCAAAAGGAGAGGTTATATGCAAATTAAATACTGCACTCACACAAAATTCACTTCCATGACTGCCGCCTATGTCTTAACACACAGTTGTTCACACCTCAGCAAATGTGTGGGTTAAGCTTGAACATGGGGAGTTTTACTAGCACAACTTTCTAATCAAACAGCACCTTCAAGATACATATGAAGTTAACATGCAAGTTCAGACATGAAAATGCTGCTAAAGTAAAAACTTTCACTGTGGTGACAAGTAATTATAATAATTGCCTGCTCCTCTCGCTTAACCCACTATACCAGCCTAGGTTGCCAACACACAATTTAGAATAACTGTTCTAATTGCATATCCAATTTCCTCCCATCTTGGTTTAAAAGTTACCTTGCTTAAATCTAGTTTAATAGGCTGTATTGTAGGATTGGGTATACATTAATAATTTTAGCAGGAAGCAGCTATTTACAAGTTTGTGTGCTATGACACAAAAGACTCAAATATCACCTCATGCAAAACTGCATATCCAAACACCAAGTGAGAGTCAAGAGGCAAACTGGCTCTTTCATTATCGAACTCTGAAATCCAGTTTACAATCAGACAATTTCCCCTTCAAGTTCACCGAATGAACTTGGATCTTCACAAAGTGAGAGAAAGGCACTTACTGTATTTTTGCAGAGTTCCTCAAACGATCCTTTAACTCCCAACTTTGCTGCAAACTCTGGAAGGGTCTCTGGATCAGGAACCACCACACTCACCAAGAATGACTGTAGGAAGAATGAACATTCAAACTCCAGAAAAAAAATGGGTGTTGGTGTGTTGTATGTACTCGTTCCCAAAGATTTCCACTTGGGCACATTGAGTTCCTTTGGATCTCAATGGTCATGTTATACTATAAAGAAGTAAGCTTCTATGATCATGCAATCCGTTAGGTCTTCATTATGTCCCCGCAAGTCACCCATCTCAGCAGCAGTGTGTGTCTTGACCATTCTGATAGAATTGTCTGGCCCTAGAAACTAGTTAGCACAGTGGCTGAAGATACAGCTCTGAACAGGGGACACTTACCTGTAGGCTATCTCCATGCACAAAGACCTGTGCTACAGGGGCACTTCTGAGGTAGATGTTTTCAATCTTTTCAGGTGCAATATATTCTCCCTGAGCTAACTTGAAGATGTTCTTTTTTCTGTCAATTATCTTCAATGCACCACTCTGCAGAAAGTACAAAAACAAGTTTGAAGACAGGATTAGAAATCTATCTATATCCCACATTTTTCTCCGAAGAGCTCAAATTCATGTACATGGTTCTCCCACTCTTTATTTAATCTCCACAACAACCCTGTGAGGTAGGTTAGGCTGAGAGGCAGTGATTGGCCCAGCAAGCTTCACGGCAGAGTGGTGATTTGGACTCTGGTCTCCCAGCTCCTAGTCCCACACTCTAACCACTACACCACACTGGCCTAAAATTCCCAGAGTGGTTTAATGATCATTCCTTCTTCACAGGGAACTCTGGGAATTGCAGCTATGTGAGGGGAATTGGGATTTCCTAACAACTTTTGTTTCTTTTTTAAAATAATATTTATTACTTTTAAAACTTACAAGAAAAAAGAGAAGAAAAAAGACAAGGAAAAAAAACAAAAGAGAGAAAAAATAACAATACAATACAATATATATCGTATTTTTCGCACCATAGGACGCACCGGACAATAGGACGCACCTTGTTTTAGAGGGGGGAGAACAAGGGAAAAAAATTCTTCCGCTCTCTGCCCAGCACCCCTTCAGCGAAGCGGCAGGAAGCGCTGCGCAGAGAGTGGGAGAATTTCCCCCCTCTTGTTTTCCCGCTCTAAAACAAGGTGCCGTTTAAGGTGCATTCAGGCGGCTACCTTGGAAGCCTGGAGAGCTAGAGGGGTCAGTGGGCACCGACCCCTCTCGCTCTCCAGGCTTCAGGTTCCTTTCGAGCTGCTCTTTGGGGCTGGCGGGGGGAAGCCCACCACCAGCCCCAAAGAGCAGGTCAGGGAGCAGCGGAAAGGCGCAGCGGAGAGGCTGCTGCCATAGTCACGCGTCACTTCTCCAGCTGGGAGAGGGTCGCGGGGGGCTTCTTTAGCCCCGCACACGCTCTCCCGGCTGGAGAGGTGACGCACGGCTATAGAGGCTCCTGCCATAGCCGCGCGTCACCTCTCCAGCCGGGAGAGGGTCGCGGGGGGCTGCTTTAGCTCCGCGCGTGCTCTCCCGGCTGGAGAGGTGACGCGCGACTATGGAGGCTCCTACCATAGCCGCGCGTCACCTCTCCAGCCGGGAGAGGGCCGCGGGGCTATGGTGTCTTCGCTCCATAGGACGCACACACATTTCCCCTTCATTTTTGAAGGGGAAAAAGTGCGTCCTATAGAGCGAAAAATACGGTAAACAATACAAAACGCAACCTTAACACATTAAACTAAACAAAGCAAAACAACAACAATTTAAAAACATACATCATGCCATTTCAATACTCTATCTTTCATTCCCTTGTTTCATCGACCTCCTCTCACCTCCCTTTTTGTATTCCACTTCTGTTAATTGTTTCAGCAATTCCTTTCCATCTTTCTCTATTTTTTGTCATATAAATATCTTAACATATTTTTAACCTTATTTTCCATTAATGCTAAAGTACTTATTTATGCTTAACTCCTTATAACATTTCTACTAAAGCCATAAAATTTCATTCCAACATTTTTCTCACACTCATTAATTTTACAGTATTTCTATATATAAACTTTAAACTTTTCCAATCTTCTTCCACCATCTCTTCTCCCTGGTCTCGGATTCTGCCAGTCCTTTCCGTCAATTCCATATAGTTCATCAACCTGGAGATCTTCTGTCCGAGGCTCTTAACTCTTTTCCAAGTCCCTTCTGCAGGTCTTCTTCATATTCTTTGATGCTGAAAAGCAGATCTCGAGGAGACTCCAACCTAGCAATGCTTTTATTCCTTCTCGACAGGTCAGCCAACTTTCCATAGTTAAAACTAAGGTCCATATAATATTTCAGGGCATATTTCAAAATTCCTCCAGATCCAAAGGCCCCCACAACTCCAATCACCTCCTGACCCAAATCCAGGTCCCAACAGTCAGTAAATCCCTGCGTTAAAGGATCTATCCAACTTTCCTTCTCCAGTCCAAGCAGGGCTCCGATCCTCAAAATCTGACTTTTTCTATATTCAATCATAAAAGGCCTCGACTTATAGTCCTCAATTTGCCTCTGTAAGGCTGGGGCCCCCACTTGTATTACTTTAGGTTCAACAACAACAACTTTCTCCTTCGTTTTCTCCCCAATTTGTCCTGTCGAAGTAGATTCCTGTGTCGAATCCTGAATAGTTTCTGTATTGATGTTCACTTTTTGTCCCAAGTTATCAATTTTAGTAGTCATAACATCCATCTTCTTGTGGAGCTGTTCCAGTGAATAGCTTATCTTACAAAATGCAGTCACTAAGGCTTCTTCTGTCAACATTCTTAAATGGTCCAAGGTCAATCTCTGATTCTCACAGTTTCTTATCTTGCAGCTGGAGATTCCCCAGCTCCACTCTTGTAACAATTTCAAAACCTCCCTCTAGAGGGAAACAGTCTCCACTTGTATCAATCCTTTCAAGCACAGTTTAAGCAATAAAATTAGTTTCAATTTTCAGTTACTTTTCCTCCTTTTTAAACGCAGAAGAGGACAATGGAAACAATATATTTCTCTTATTTAGCTAGCTGTCAACATACGTTCTGTTCACAGTCAATGAACTCTCCCAAGACGTCAATCTTCCTGGCAGCCCGTTTCCAGGTTCAGAGCGGTGGTAATTTGATTTTCATCACTCTCTCCTGCAGGGTTACTAGGTCCACAATTTCCCCCCTCTTCCCCTGCTTCCAAGGGGGGTTTAATGATTTTAACCGATGGAAATTTAATCCTTTACGAAAGGCTTTCCAAGACTTTAGCTTGCAGTGTCTTTGCTTCAATCTATTTACAAAAGAGGAAGGCGGACTTCCTGTTTGAAACCTTCCCGTTTCGGTGCCAAATTAAAATGTTTAAAGATCCAATTTTCCGTTCTACTCACGGGTAGTTGTTTAAAGTCCAATTGTCCACAGGAAAAAGTCAGCGCTCTCCGGCAACAGCAATGCGGCTTCACTCCGTGAAAGAAGCAGTCAATTCGAAGCACCGCGCCACTCACCCCACGTCGCTGTGGATCCCTGAAACCGGGTTTCCCCGCGAGTAGGGGAGACGCAAAAGGTGCCAGCCGAATCCCAGGTCCACAGGCTTCTCCCGCCTGTGGTTTTTAGTGGGTCTCCGCCTTCACCGTGGCGGCCAGACCCTGATTTCCACGGAGCGGATCCTCCCGATCAGAGGAATTCCACCATTGCCGGAGGCGCTAACCCAGAAGTCTCGGGATTTCCTAACAACTTTTGGCCCCCATAACAAACCACTGCTCCCAGAATTCTTTGTGGAAAGCCATGACTGCTTAAAGTGATATCATAGGGTTTAAAATGCATTATGTAAATGTAGGCCAAGTAGAATGCTTTAAGAATAATGCATCGGTGCCATATTCAGTAATTCAATCTTTGAATGGTGCATTCATAACAAACCCAATCAGTAGCTTTTGGGAGAGTCCTTAGTGCCCCATATCTCCTAATCCACAGTGCACTATATGCAAGAAAGCATGCCCTCTGGCTGTATTATCCACCACCAATTTCACAACTTGTAGTAGAATGCACACTTTGGGGTGTATTAATTTATCTTGCTGTTTGAAGGATACATGGGGAACGCTTACTGCTGCAACATACTGAGAGTCACTGTGAAGTTTATCTTATATTATACATCCGATTTGTGTTTGGGTGCCAAGCTTTGCAGGAATAGCTTCCTTATCTTTGCAAGGGAATAATTACTGCAAATCTCATTTTAAACACTTTCAAGTATCCTTTCTAGGAGCCATTTTCTACAGCCAGATGCAGAAAAGCTTGGAGACCAAAATGGAAGCCACTTCTAGACAATCTGTTTTATTGAGAATCCATCCATGAACAGTGGTACCTTGAGTTAAGAACTTAATTCGTTCTGGAGGTCCGTTCTTAACCTGAAACTGTTCTTAAGGTACCACTGAGGTACCACTTTAGCTAATGGGGCCTGCCGCGCCGCCACCAGGCAATTTCTGTTCTCATCCTGAAGCAAAGTTCTTAACCCGAGGTACTATTTCTGGGTTAGCGGAGTCTGTAACCTGAAGCGTCTGCAACCTGAAGCATCTGCAACCCAAGGTACCACTGTATGCTTGTGGGGAGGGTATAGGATGTCATGTCAAGCAATTGTTATCTCACATTCAAGCATATTTTAGTCCACAGTTTCATTTTGTTGGAAGTGGGTTAGTTGCATCAGAATTCCAAATGGTGCAACCTGGAATTAGCCAGCGTACTGTTCTGTGTAAAGTAGTCAGCAAGCTGCCTCAGTGACCACCAACTTACCGGCATCCATTTCCCAATGTCCCCAGTATGAAGCCACCCATCTCGGTCAATAGCTTCATCAGTTTTCTCTGGATCCTTCAAGTAACCCTTGAATACATTTGGCCCCTTAATGCAAATCTATAGAAGGCACACAAAAATAGGTGTTAGACGCCATCTATTTTAAACTTCAGCTCACAGAATGCTACATCACAAAAAGGAGCTTACCTCTCCTTCCCCATTAGCTGCAAAGTAGTTCATTTCAGCAACATCGTCAAGTTTTACAACGTTGCAAGCTAGGGGGGGTCCGACGTGACCTAAAGAAGAACACCCATGCAGAAAATTTAGTTTTTTTTCTCGGTACAATCTTCCCTTCTTTCCCTGTCTTGTTTAAAATCGCCAAAATTCCATGGAGGTGCATATGAAGAAGGGCAAAAAGTGGCTGTTGTTATATCAACCCATTCCTTATGCTACCACTTACATATTGAAGTAACTGTTAACTTCCATAATCACCTTTTATAGCGTAAATGGTTATAAAAGTCTCTCCCACCTCCCCAGCAGAAAAGCAAGCTCTGAATAATCAGATTAGAAGTTGTCTTAAGTCTAACTCATCTTGTCAGTATAGCCCATTCTGCTAGTAAACGGAAGGATGTCATATTTAAATGCAGGAGAAGCAAAAAACCTGTTGTCCTCCCCCCCCCCCCCATATTTATGTGATCAGTTACATAGAAAGAAGAAAGCGGCCGGATGAACTGCAAAGCAGCCAGAGAAGCCAAAGGAAAGCTCCCATCTCCCCCTGGCGCACACAAACACAGAAGATACATCTCATCCAATACTACCTTGCCCATCATAAGATGTTTCTTTAACTCATGCTGACCATCTATTATATGCAACTATAAGCCAACTGAAGCCCAAGTCATAGTCTTCAGCCACACTCGGAATTTTAAGAAAGCATACCAGTCGTCCAGTCTCCCGGCAATGAAAATGTGCAGCCACCTGTGCACTCTGTTTGGCCATATGCTTCAAAGATCTGTTTTGGAAGACAAATATTTAATTAGATGGTGCCCTTTAGTTCCAGTTGCAGTTTTGATGGGTTTGTTTTACGACAACATGGAGTCTACAGGAACAATTCAATGAACAAGGCAAGTTCTGTCATGACAGAGATCCACTGAGGTCGGTGGTACTTCCTAGGGGCGTTGCTCAGAAGTGGAGCCTATAGGACTGCATTATTTGTGAAGTGTTTCCATAATTCCTCCCCCCCCCCCCGTTTAAATACTTTAATGAAATTCATAGATAACATACACAATATACAAAGATGAAAACTATCATGTACTAATAATCTTATATATGTTTACATAAATTAAATTTAAATTAAATTTATGCAAGCTCTTTTTTCCTATCTTTTTGCTGACATAGAATAGACTTCCTATCATTTCCCGATGCATATAACCTTTCTGGTGATGAAGGTAAAGATAAAGGTAAAGGGACCCCTGACAGTTAAGTCCAGTCACGAATGACTCTGGGGTTGCGCTTTACAGGCCGAGGGAGCCGGCGTTTGTCCTCAGACAGTTTTTCTGGGTCATGTGGCCAGCATTACTAAGCCACTTCTGGTGCAAGGGAACACTGAAACCAGAGCAGTGCATGGAAATGCCGTTTACCTTCCTGCTGGAGAGATACCTATTTATCTACTTGCTCTGCATGCTTTCAAACTGCTATGTTGGCAGGAGCTGGGACCGAACAGCAGGAGCTCACCCCGCTGCGGGGCCTTGAACTGCCAACCTTCCAATCGGCAAGTCCAAACGGCACAGTGGTTTAAACCACAGCGCCACCTGTGACTTCCTATCATTTCCCAATGCATATAGCCTTTCTGGTGATGAATGTACTTATTACCTTACCCTTTCTGTACTTTAATACTTTCTTACAACAATTAGTACCTTTTTGCTTGTTTCGTATTCTATAGATCTCTTACATATCCCATTTTTTAATCAATGATTGTCTTGTATTACCTCTTAGTCTGTTAGTCAATTGCACCATTTCCACATATTCTAGTAATTCGCACTGCCAATCTGATAAGGTTGGAACATTTTCCAAAGTGTTTCCATAATTTTGCCTACAAAATATACACTCACTATTAAAATCAAAATTATGGAAACACTTCCTCCCCCCATAATTTTCCATAATTTTGATTTTAATAGTGAGTGCATATTTTGTAGGCAAACAAATTGTTCCATTTTGTTTATTTATTTATGAAGAAGTGTTAATGTGTTTGTTATTTTTGATCTTGTTTTCATGTATTCTCTCATTTTCTGTATATTGCCTTCTTTGTTATTTTTATTCCATGGTTGCCCTTCTGCGGCACTGAAATATTTGATAAAGAGCAGGTTACAACAAAATTTGCACAGTTCACAACTACATTCATGGCTGACCTTCCAATATCGGTTCATCGCCCAACCAACGGCAGCACTTTTCATTTATCAGGTGCCACAGGAATGCCACTAACAGAACCTTCAAGCTAACTCATTCGCTTCCTTGGGGTGGGGTGGAGAAAGCCGTGGGGGCTTTGCCCTTACCTGACACCCAAAGGCTGCTCTGAGGAACGCTAGGACAGGTGAAGATATGGGGGCAGCTCCAGTGACTACGATTCGCACCTTCCCACCCAAGATTTCCTGTGGAGAAGGGAAGAGAAGAATGTAAGCACAGGCACCCCGGCGAAAGGTATTGTGGCATTGGTTCCGAAGTCTAAAAAGGGGAGCAGGTACCTGAATTTTATTGAAGACTAGCTTGTCCCAGATGCTGGTGTTTCGGATAATGCCTTGCTTCACTTCAGCATGCTTCCTGGCTACAGCAACTTTGAGCAATAACTGCTTGAGGTTTGTTTGGGCACCACTTTGAATCTGCAAGAAATCAGGGCACGGTACTACTAAAGGGGATGTGGGCATCCAGTGACTCTAGATCTAACCTCTTCATTTCTGGTGACCCCATTTCTCTGCCCTTCCCAAACATCCAGCCATTATGCCCCCTAACCTTAAGATGGATTTTAAAGCCATGATGGAACATGGGAGAGTTTAGGAGAAAGCCCTGTGGCATTTTAGGGTGAGCTTGCCATTTCTGGTTTCAGGATTTGGTGGCGTGGGAACTTGGGAAGGTACAAGGATTCTAATCGAACTATTCTATGGAAAAGTTAAACAGAAGCATAATATACCCAGTTGCAATTGTACTTAACAGGATTCAAGTGGAGGCAGCTTTATATTAGGTACAATGTTTACCTTGTCATAGATCCTGTTGAGCAGTCTTGGCACCACTGGGAAGATAGTTGGCTTCAAAGTTTTCATGTCATCTGTTAGAAATTTAATATCTCCTTGGAAGAACCCCACTTTTGCTCCATTGCTGTACATTACGGTCTAAAAAGTAACCATGGAAGACCTTGAATATACTGCAAAAGGTACTAGGATTGAGACCCCACTCCCAATCTGCCAGTTGAACCTCTGCCCATTAAAACATCTAGATATCAGTTGCCTCCATTCATTGATCTTTGTGAACACTGGGTATTTATTTAATTAAAAGCTTAATTAAAGAAAAGCTTTTTCAGAACATAAAAATGGATTGCTGTAAACTGTGTTCCTCAAGCTAAGTTTGAGAGGTGTTTCCATGTGTGTACACATACACACTCCACATCTCAAGATCTTGCTTGCAACATTTATCATGATATACAAGCACACCTTGTTGTCACATTAAGCAGGAAGGACCACAGTCCTTTTGCCAGATGGGTTGCTTACAGAGCCAGCCAGTGGCTAAGCCACTCACGTGCCACTGTTTAACCTTTTGAAGAGACCCAAGAGGCACCAAACAGTTGCTCCGAGTGGCAAGAAGAACTTAGAGAGGGGTTTTACCTGCACTACTCTCTCAAACATGTGAGCTAGAGGAAGGTATGACAGCGATACATCCGATGGCACACAAGGACTTGTCATCTGTAAGAAAAGAAGCAGGTGGTAATGATGCTCCAGTTCTACAAACATGTAGAGTTTGATTGTCGGCCGCCAGACCAACCAAATTAGTCAGCTTGGCCTTTGCATATGGTCACTTACTTCTATAGTCTTCATGAACGCAGCAGCATTGGCAACAATACTTTCATGTGTTAGCATGGCTCCTTTAGGGTTACCTACACACATAAAAACAAACAAAATTGTAGCTCAAACCAGGAATTTAAGAGCTGAACTAAACACTGTTTCAGGCAACCTGAACACCATGAAACAAGAACACTCCTTTCATTATTATTTTAAAGTATGGACTAAGTGTGAACTCAAAGCAGCTTAAAAAAAAACACAACTTCATGGTTTAAAAATCATAAAATGCAGAATAAAAATCTACCCCCAGAGATTTCTTTTTGAGGCAAGCATGCAATACTGCTAACCAGGCCAGTTTTAGCTATTACAGATAGCATGCAATCTTTCTGTCAGAATAAGAGGTATAGAGTCAAGTGCCCCCTGAATTTCTGCATCAAATAACCATTTTTGAAGGCCCAGTGGGAAATCTTCAAAATGATGTTAAGTGCTACTTCTCTTTCCTTGCTTCCCTCCCAAATTGTGTGGCAGTCTTATTCTATGAAGAGCTGTCAACAGTTTCACCTCAATACCATCAGTTTTAATAGGATTTGTGTCTCTTCCTCCCTATAAAAGTATCAAGGGGACACAGAAATTTATTGTTGCCCCCTCTCCACATTCCTTGAGAAGAGTCCAAATTTCACCTTGTGAAACTGAAGTTCCCGTTCAGGCAGCATGAAGCAATAAAAAGAAAAACCAACAGGAGTTCTTTGCATACTAAAACACATCAGGAACATATTAAGGTAAAGGTAAAGGGACCCCTGACCATTAGGTCCAGTCGTGACTGACTCTGGGGTTGCGGCGCTCATCTCGCTTTATTGGCCGAGAGAGCCGGCGTACAGCTTCCGGGTCATGTGGCCAGCATGACTAAGCCACTTCTGGCGAACCAGAGCAGCGCAAAAAAATGCCGTTTACCTTCCCGCCAGAGCGGTACCTACGGTATTTATCTGCTTGCACTTTGACGTGCTTTCGAACTGCTAGGTTGGCAGGAACATATTACATGGCATAAATACAAGGATTTGTATGAAAACCCCTCAAATGCTTCTGGCATGAGTGGTTATGGCTGGAGCTTTTTTGTTTTGTTGTTGCTGTTGTTGTTTTTGTTTCAGTAATTGGATGGGCTCCATTATCTCCAACATTTGAGGTGAGTCTTAAAATCTAAAAATAGGATTAGCGTTTGTCCCTTTTGTCACAAAAGATGGTGTCTATTGATGTTCTACCAAGTTATTTACCTGTTGTTCCGCTGGTGAAACAGACTATGGCAAGATCTTCTGGCTTGGGAAGCTGAAATAAGATAACAATTGAGTCCAAAATGGGTTCAAGCTTTTAAAATCACACATGGTAGTAAATAGACCTCATTGGTTGAGTAAAATAGAGGATGAGTACTTACAACTGGTCTGCTGAAATTGTGTTTTCCTAGCATCTGTAGGAAAACAAGCAAGAGCAATTAAGCAGTGCCACTAAAGAATGGGGCAGTTGTGGTGGACAGTGGTGATAACTATTACAGGGTAGCTCAAGAAGTAGATGTTCTGAAGTGGTTTGAGGGGGGGAAGTATGAAATGATGGTTCTGAAGTGGTTTGTGGGGGGGGAGTATGAAATGAGTTGTAGGCCAAAAACATCTGGAGGGCTGAGGTTGAGGAAGCCTGCTTTAACCTTTCTCAAGAGTAGACTTGTCAAGCAAAAGGGACCCCGTACCTCAATTTCTTGTAATGAAAAGATTTCAACTCCCAGGGAAGCTCCTTTTTCCTTTAATGTGCCATCAAAAGGATCCATCAGAATTATCATCTTCAGTCCTGGTGTCTTCTTTTGTTCACAGTTCTCAAGTATCACTTGTGCTTTCTCGGGTTTGTCACATATCACTGTAGCAATGTCAGCTAAAGGAACACACATAACACTTGACAACCTCCATCACTGGACTCAAGTTACACAGAACACACAAGCAGCACCAGCTTGCTGAAGCAGACATCTCCACATACCCATTTCATGTGGCAATCATTTAAGAAGTGGAAAGTGGAAATAATGCATTGAGTGCAAGCACTCTGTGTGCCAGAAGCTTCTGGGAGCTGCAAGGAATGATAGCCTAACTGCAAGCCACACCTGGCAGGCACAGCTATCAAGACACAGACACTTAAATTTACTGTGAGGAGTATAGGCCTCTTAATTGGGCTTTAGAGCCTGTTAAGTATACTACATCATTATTATTATTCCTGCCGCTTGTACTAGCTTGTAAAAACACTTTGAGCAAGCATGTTGCATGCAAATGCCAAATGTCTCTTTAACCCAAACAGTTGCTTTGGGAGGGAGCATTTGGGATTCTAGGAGAATTTAGGGCATTTACTCCTTTATCCATCATGTATGTTTGAAAGCAAGCTTTTGTCTACAGGTTTCATGATCTACAACACCATGCATTTCACTGAAAGGAAAGAGCTGTTGTGGGGGGGGGGGAAGTAAAGGAAAACATCTTCCACTGTTGTTTCCGACTGAGGTCAAGCAACTTAATTACCGGTAAGTAAGGCTACCATTGCATGGTTTGTGTAGCTTGGATCATAGCTGCTATAATTGGAAGTCATGCTATACTAATGGAGTACAATTAAATGAGCACCCAACTTGTCCAGACTAGTACAAAAAGTCCACTACTATTCTGCTACCCAAGAGACATAACTTTTCGGAGAATTAAACTCAACAAGGTTTCCTGTTAGGATTTTAAACTTGTGGCTTTCTCTCTTGTGAAAAGCATTGGGTGCTTTATAACAATTGCAGTAAAAACACTGGATAGCTGTATTTCATTCCACTTGTGATTTTAACACTGACAGAGATTTTATCTCCAGACATTTCCAAGAGTTTCATTCAAAGAAGCTGCAACTCTTTGCATTCAAAAAGTTGGTTTCAAAGAAGTGAGCAAAATAAACTTTGAGGAAGTTCAAAGCTTAGTAACTGAAATACAGTGGTACCTCGGGTTAAGTACTTAATTCGTTCCGGAGGTCCATTCTTAACCTGAAACTGTTCTTAACCTGAAGCACCACTTTAGCTAATGGGGCCTCCTGCTGCTGCCGCGCCGCTGGAGCACGATTTCTGTTCTCATCCTGAAGCAACGTTCTTAACCTGAAGCACTATTTCTGGCTTAGCAGAGTCTGTAACCTGAAGCATATGTAACCTGAAGCGTATGTAACACAAGGTACCACTGTACCAGCAATGGAGTGTATGATCCTCACCTGTATTTTTTTGTGTGTGTCTGCAAATTGAGTTTAATGGCCACTATTTTCATTTCAATAATGCCTTTTTTTTTCTAGGATAGCATAAACGTAACTATAGAAGGGGGGGGTGTCTTCTATTTAAGCATTTTGAAGCCAAGATGAGACTAGTTGCAAGCAATTGCATTGTTTCATTGCTTTACAGAAATAAATACCCTGTTACCACCCCTGCGTAGTCTTCTGAAGACAGATTATGTTCAACACTGTCAAAAGTATCTTCTAAGAGGCAAACTCTGACTATTTGTCAAACAGCCTGAAGAAGTTTTCCAAAGGCAGGCTCAGAAAACCCCACCTCAAGAAGGAGCAGGACCAAAAATCTGATCAGGGACTTAAAGTTGGTTGAGAAATGCTTTGCTCCTCTACTTAAGCAAGGTTTTTGTCTCATGGGGATTCCAGGGCTTTTTGCGGTCAAAGATCCAGCATACCGACAGCTGTACTGACAGAACAGAGCTTCAGCTACTAAAGCTCTTTCATTTGGCTCTATTCAAAGCAACATTGTTATGTCACATTGAACAGGACTGGAATTACAGAGGAGGAGGAGGAGGAGAGGTCAGTTCCATTAATGACACACAGGGTTACCTGCTCCCCCATCCTCAGATTTTACACCTGTCTTTTACTTGCCCCTCTCCAGACTAACAAAGCAGGGGATAATTTTTCTGAGTCATTTCTGCCTTTTAAGAAGAATTTGGGTCATATTAACTCAAACAGGAGGGGTATTCTTGGAACTTTTGTCCCTCTATTTGAGGACCAAATTTCACTTTATAGCAGTCACTTGTCAAGAAAATAACGCGCACCCCCCATATAAATAAAAAGTAGAACAATGTATTTCATGGCCAGAGAAAACAGCTTACCTTTGTTAATAATGTACACAATTGCATCAGGTCCCAGAGTGTCATAAAGGGGAACTGCAACCATTGAGTAAGTGTAGCAGGCAAGCTCAGAGATCACCCACTACAGGAGAAAAGAATGGAAAAACACATAAGCATTGTGTGGCAATATATAAAACAGCATGTTTAAGAATCAGGTATATTCTAGTAATCCTCCCATTAGAGCTTCAGGTGTTAATTGTGTTGAGCTTGTGAACTTGCAGGCTTGCACCTGGCAGGAACTATATATGACACATCTATTCCAATGAGCACGATTAGTCAAGGAAGCTTGATTTTATCAGCCAAACTGCAGAAGCAATTGTGGCAGATACGCAAGCCATTGTGCAAATTGGGGGGGGGGGGCTCATTAGGAAATTGTGAACACATCACGTATTAATTCCAGCAAGACAGGCAACATGCCAAAGCTGCTCCCAACACCAGACCAGAACATGGATACAACATGAACAGGCAGCAGGTCCATTCACTTCTTCTGCTGCTTCCAAACAATATCAAAAGTGTGCAAATTTAGGAATGGTTTTACCAGAATACTACGGCCAACTAGGATTCTCACAAGTTACCTCTGGTCTATTCTGAGCAAAGATGCCAATGAACTGATCTCCTGAGGGTTTACATCCTTTGTGTAGAAGACCTGATCCCAGGTGTTCAGCTCTGTCCAGCACCTGGAAATATCAAGGAGAGTTAACTTGACATTATTGGCAAGGGATTTAGGTCAATTTTCCAGTTGGTGTTTTAACCAACCTGTTGGTAAGACAGCCACTGAAAAGGTTTCTTTGGTTTTCTGTATCCTAAGCAAGGGCCATTTTCTGCAAGGAAAAAAAATGAGATTATGAATATGCCAGCATAGTAGAAGGGTCTTCAAGTGAACTGAAGGATACCGAACAAGAATCCACAGCTTTTAGGCATCCCTGATTTGCTGACATTGTCAGCCGGATTTGTTGCCTAGATGCTAAATTATGTCTTTAGTTTGCAAGATCTTGAGCAACTGAACACTTTTCTGCATTAGAGGATTCTAGGCAGCTTTGTGAAGATGCATTCCCATTCATTGTATTTTCCTTCCTTTAATATTAGATGTGGTTTACAGTTTAAAAATAATAATACTTGAACAGAAAATCAAGCAAATTTCAAGAAACATTAGAATGCCTTCTTACAGGAAAGTTTGAAATACTTTTCTTATATAGCATTCACATATTACTGTGATATGTAGATCCCCCTCATCAAAATAGCATCAGAAGCTGGCTAAGGACCAAAGCACATGTGATGCAAGAGATTCAGACTGGATTTCTTATTTGGACAACACAGGTTCTTGGGCTCCAAGTCTGAAATTGATCAGTGCAGCAGTGTTGGCAGTAGAATTATACAAATACAAGACACTGTACCCGTCTATCTCCCTTTCTTACAAGAGGTCAAAACAAGGGGGGCTGGGCAGTTCAGATCAATAATTCCTAGTGGTTGCTGCTCTGACAAAGTTTGGATGCCTTACACTGGCTTCTTTTTAAAGAAGTGTTCTCTTCTTAATTCGGGATATCAAGTCATTGATCTACCACATTATATGGTTTGGCCTCAAGCATTATGCTCCAACCTCATGAAAATGAAAGTCAGACTTTCAATTTCACACCATTCGTTTCCACACCAATTATAAGGAGCCCTGCAATATTTGTGGTGTTAGAGGATTTGTTTTTATATTCAAGTCATCTCTAAAGCAAGCCAGCCATTTTTGAAGAATATCCTCAGTAGGCAATCACTGTGGGTAGAAACGGATGCTCATATCAAGGACCATAAACACACAGAAAGACTGCCATGAATCCATATTCCCATATGGAAAGCCCAGTGTTATTTTTCTAGAAAAAGAAGTGGTGGAACTCACCACCACCGTCTCCCTTATTCTCTTATAATGGCAATGACACTCACTTGAGTGGTACCAGAACTGAGTTCCTGAAAGTTCCACCTGGAAAAGCCTCTGCAAAAAATCATTCTGTTAGCTTTTCCCTACTCAGCTTCATTAGCTTTATCAGGTGAGAAGTACCATGGCAACACCCTCTCCATCCAAAACTGTGGTTTGAACAAGCAATGCTAAAACAGGCCATCCAAGTTGTCCCAGTGAATTCCCTACTCACCTGAGACGTAGCGTCCTCTTCTGAAACTTTCATATAAGGTCCGTGCATCCTCGTGGTAATAAGAAAGAAGCTTGCCATCAGGCATAAGAGCACTTCTTCTAGCTCCTCCCTACATTCAGAAATTATTCAGGTTAGTTGGCAATGTGGATGATGCACCACAAGGCCCCACTCCCCACATTAGACTTAACTCAGATTAAGACTACCCAAGGTTCTTCTCCCCACAATCTGTACATAGGGTTTTCTCATCTTACAAAGTGCTAAGATAAATTGCTACACCAGTTGGGGGGGGACAGCAATGCATTTAATGATGCATGAACCCCTAAACTACCACCACCACAAGTAATAATAATTAATGGACACAGCCTTTCCATGTTCCCTTGATCCTAGCCATGCCTTAAGGCCTAGAGAAGTCTCCACCTGAAATAGTCATCTCCTATATCTCCCTTTTCGCTTCTAGATGTTTCCTGCCTCCCACCACCTTAAAGTAAACTTAGGGAAACCAGCAGCAGTGAAGCTAGTTCAGTTTCAGAGGCAGGGGGAGAGTAAACTCGCCTTATTAACTGGCATGGGCTTCCTAGACCATGGGTTTCCAACTCTCCTCCTCCCATTGTGGAATTGATACTATCCCTATAGCACTTTTCATAGTGCCCAGCAAATGATTTAAGAGCCACTGTTATAGCATTGAAATCAAGCAAGTATGGAAGCGCCAATGCACTTCCTCTTCATCCATCTCAGGCCATTAGGATAGCTATCAGATCTCCTTCAGAGGCCATCTGTTCCTAAAACAGTAGTAATTAGATGTCAACAAGATCTGTAGCCATTTCATTTGGCTGCCCTCATGAATCGAGCACCATCTCCTCAAGAATTTGTTAGTTGACTCCATGTTAAGTGAGATGGTGCATGACCCACAAAGATGCTTTGTAGGCACACATACAGAAGCTGTTCTACTGATGGTTAACCAATGACTGTAGCAGAATCCGGTTGACTGGTCAGCCGTGTGACAATACTGCCCCAACCAAGCAGCCTTTGGGGAGAACAATTAACCTGACAAGTCTTTTCACCTTTTATCTGGTGTACAGCATTGCAGCCAGTCAGCCAAGCCTCAACAGTTTTCTGGCATAGGGGGAGGTATGCTGCCTCCCCCCCATGTCATCTGTGCCAGGGACAGCCCCAGCCAATCTGCAGCCATTTAAATTTGGCATGGCCGGCTGGCTCCCTCTTCCTTGCCTCTTCTCCTGGAAACTTTGTTACTTGGGTGCCTTGGCATGCAAAGGAATCTAACATTTACAGGCATAAAAGGAAATTGTGCAGCTGCTGCCCTCTATTTAGATCTAAACTCTTGTTGATCCCAGGTATGTTTCTGGGGGTAAGTGTGTCAGTTTTCCCTGTAATGTTCATGGCTAGAACTCAAGTAGAATCCCAGAACAATATAAGAATGCAGATGTGCACAGCACCATCAGCATACGTGCGAACAATATCGGCTGTTGGAGAATGTAGATTCCCACCGTCCCCTATCTACCACCCAATACTCACTGAGAAAGGTCATAAATCTCAAGTAGTTTCCATAGCAAGTCAAGTACATTTCACACAACAGCATCCAATGAAGGGTAAGCTAAGCAATTCATACATTTCATCTAGCCCATTCATCTGCCAACAGCGGCTGATGGCAGCCTTTTCTTTTCTTTTACCTCAGTGCCAACCGACTGCTTCTTCAAGTCAACGGGAGCCGCAATTGGTTTTGGTTTGGTTATCAGCCATAGGAAGACTGTTGTTCCGAAAGTAACAAGACCAATCAAAGCAGGAGTCGGGAGTGGTGAAAACAAGAACTGAAGTATCCAAATCATCCTGTTGGATCAGTGCAGACAAAGTGGTGAAGCCTGAAGCAAGAGGCACACAGCAATTAGAACACCATTAACTTTTCATACATAGCTTAATAAAGGTGTTATCCAGTAGCATGACAACGAAATGTTCCCAAGATAGTTATTATTATCCAAGGCTTAATTTAAACTGAAGGCAGCCAATCCACCATCTAGGTTAGCATCTGATCATGATGTGCTGTAAGTACCGTGGTACAGATAACTAACTTTGGTTGTGGTAGATTCTGCAAAATCTCCAAGAAGAGCAACTTATTCTACTTTCTAGTCATGTTTCTAGTCCCAAGGATATGCTATTCATTCTTATCTCCATATCCTCCTACAGAGTCTATAGAGCTCATTTCCAAGTACACATAAGTAGCTCAGTGGTGCAGCACCTGCTTTGAATATTTAATCCTACCATTGGCAGTTCAAAGAATTAGATGATGCAAAAGTCTCCTACCCTGGAGATCCACTGTCTGTCAGAGCATGCAGTACTTGTCTAGAGGGACCAATGCTCTTGCCTACAAGGCAACTTCATATGTTCATGTAACTTATGTTTCCTTGTATGGTTTTGTTCCCCACTTCCACAGCCCCTGCCCCAGAGACGGGCAGTTGTCATTCTGGGCACAATACACTATTGGAAAGCTTAGCGAGAAAATTAGTTCAAAGAGTTCCCAGCTCCAAGACAACTCCATCAAACACTGACAAGGACTTTGCTGGCATTTTCAAGAGATATGGAAGGAGACTCTGCACTTTCACAAATTGCGTAACATATTACAGCTACTGACTTTTGCCCTTGGATGTGTGGTTTGCTGACTTCTAAGTGTATTCAAGAGCTGCTCATACAGGAAGCCCTTTTCACCCATTTATCAAGAGAGGTCATTATACTACGAACTATGCTAAAGTTTACACAACGATGAAGTGAGCTGACTACATCTGTTTATCACTGAAGTCTTGCATCTGACCCAAGTACAATTCCATTCCTTGTAGCTAACCAAATACCAATGCACCTCTAAGCTCACGCTATATCTCTCCCACCAACACAAAAGCAGATTTACAAAGTAACTGCTGCTAGACAAATGACTACCCCATACTTTGATATCTCATTGATATCGACTGGGGGCAATAGATCGGGATTTGTTGGTAGATCTATGGATGATTTGCAGTTGATTGTCAAGGACTATTCAGCAACAGCAAAAAAAACAACTCCCTTCCTGCTCTAAATTACATTACTGAAATGAAGAAAGCTTGGAGAAAACAGGAAAGGGGATTGTGTGTAGAAGGACTGTTGTCTCCGTTCATTTGTGGTACTGAAAACAAATTCCTGGGCTCAGAATTATTTAAATCGAAGTTCTAGTTCTAGTTTATAAGTTTATTTTTCTAACCAAAGGCCATAACAAATGTAACAAATTTGTAAAAATAGTATTGATAAAACAGAATATCCATCCATAATATAAGGCAACATCCATGATGTGTGTGAGAGAAAATACCAAACACCAACAAGCTTAAACCTAACTTTATTTCAAATTAAACCTCCTAATCACCATAATGATTTTATGGAACTCATTTGTTCCTGATTTTTCTTGCCTAGAGGGTCTAAATCTAATTGAGTGTATGCGTCATTTGCACCAGGTCTGCCGGGTGCATTTTGCAAGTGTGAATCTGGCCATTCTAGATTTAGATCAGCTATGAAGATAAATTAGAAGTTTGCTTTGTTTACAGAATAGTCCTAGATCAAAAGGACTTTATCTTTTGAGTTCAGGAACATCCATATAATCAGAGCTTTCATTTTTTATCTGAACTGAACGAGACAGGTTTTAGAACTAGGAGATGTATAGAGACAATGGGCTACATACAGGTGACTCTCAACTTACATGAGGGATACATTCCGGGGATAGCACATAAAATAAAAATTCTATATAGTCAAAACACATTGGATACCATGGCAGGTGGGATTGCCAAAGTCTTCCCCCCCCAATGCCCGCTCTTTCCGCTCTCTTTTTATTTATTTTTTTGAAAATCCTAGCTTGTAAAGCTGAATGCACACAAGTTAAATGTGCATAAGTTGAGAGTTACCTGTATTACTTACTAAGAAACCAGAAGTGTTTTTACTAGGTATTACAGGGAATGAGATAAACAAGAAAGAGAAGTTGTTTTTATATGCAGTGACTGCAGCAAGAATATTGATGGCCCAGAAATGGAAACAAGAGGAGCTGCCTACAATAGAAGATTGGAGAGCCAAAATGATGGACTATGCGGAATTGGACAGAATGACAGGAAGGATTCGGAATCGACGAGATCAAAGATTTACAGAAGATTGGGAGAAGTTTATTCAATATTTGCAAAAACTAAGTGATAACCAGATTACGTTTGTAAGTTTTAAGGAAGCTCTGTGATGTGAAAATCTAATAATAAGTATAAACAATGAAATTGAAGCTACCAGAATAAATAACAATAAGTAGGATTGTGTTAAAAGTTATAGAATGAAGGAAGTTCAGACAAATTGAAGGAAGTCAAAAAAAATGGAATTAAGAGGTAATTAAGAAGTTTGAATGTACAACTTTGTTTTCTTTTTTTGTATTTGTAAACCAATAAAAATATAATTTTTTAAAAAAGAGAGATTTACCTGTATTACTAATGTTTTAAAACAAAATCTACCCTGCCTAATTTTCCAGAAGTATCCAGGGTGGCTAACAAATGAGATAAAGGATAAAACACAAGTAACTACCTCTGATTAAAGCCCATCATAAAATCAAAATATAAGTATGAAAACTACAACAAATATCACAGTGTTCAGAACTGCAGGATGGCCATCAACATACTTGACTATGTCAGCAAATGATATTTCAGTGAATGAACATTTATTATCTATATACCGCCCATCTGACCAGGTTGCCACTCTGGGCAGCTTCCAACAAATTAAAACATTAAGCACAGTAAAACATCAAGTATTAAAAACTTCCCTATACAGTAGTCAGGTCTTTACCAACGACCTGTAGCAATACAACAAAAGGGCTCTGAGGCACTTGACTCAACAATTTGGCATTATTTATGATTCTTTATTCAATGCCCATACCCGCCTTCATCCAAAGTTCAGAGGGCAGTTTACAATTCATTCCACAAAGTGTCTGCCATGGCACATATCACCCTCATCCTGGCTGACCGCAGCTTTGTCAGGGCAAGGGATTTGGAGCAGAGCCTCTGTAATTATCAGAGGACATTGGGGCAGGGGGAGCCATATACAGAGAAGGGGCTTTAAGTATTTGTTAAGAGATTCCCGCCCGAGAGTCCTTTAAAGATAGGAGGGTCTACCATAACATCCCTCCATCCCATTTCCTATGCTACTAACTGCATCCATCCCTGGGAAGGCCAGGGAAGCAGGCAGTTATCACTGTCCCCAAACACTGCTTCAGCCACCACCGCTGCTGCTGGGAAAAGTCAGGAGACAGATTATTACCCAGCTGCCCAGAAGAAGACACATTTGGCTGCTATCTGAAATGGGTTGCCAAGTTGGGCACAATAGCAGAGGGGCTACTTTCCCCTGTCGCCATTGCGGAACCTTAGAAGACCAGCAGTTGGAGCAGCCAACAGTAACATCTGCAGCCTAGAGTGGACAGTTAACGGCATCATCTTCCAAGGATGCTGGGAGGAGGCGGGAGCGACAGCCTATCCAGCTACTCCAAATGAACTGCTCTACACCCGGGGGGGGGGGGTTGTTCTCTTCCATGTACCTTTATCTTGTTAAACAATCTATGGCCTTTTAAACTGTGAGGGGGGTATTGTGTTTTGGTTTGTTATCCTGGTATTGCGTTGTTGTGCTTTAATAATGTAAATCGCTCTGTGAGCTTCAGGCGGAGGGCAGTTTTGAAATTTAATAAACAACAATAAAATGGGAACACTTTAAAAAAGAGAAAAGATGGCTGAAATATATTGCTCTTTTAAGAAAAGAAGTGCTACCTTTAAAAAAAAACCAAACCAAAACCGTGTGTGTTAATTTTCATTTTGGAGGCTGCCTTAGCTGTTATCAGGCAGAATGATATGATAAATCTTGTTCACACTCAACACACCCTGATTAAAGCAGCCTTTGACAGCCTGGTACCCTCCAAGTGCTTTAGACTAGAACTCCAATCAACCCCAGCCAGAACAACTATGATGGGTGGGGCTGTGGGGAGCAGGGTAGGGTAGGTTAGGTGTGTGTGTGTGTGTGTGTGTGTGTGTGTGTGTGTGTGTGTTGCAGTAGAGCATGATCCTCAAACCTGGTGCTCTCCAAATGTTTTGGACTATGTGAAGGACAAACCTTAATAAAACTCTAGTCCATGGGTAGGCAAACTAAGTCCCGGGGGCCAAATCCAGCCCAATCGCTTTCTAAATCTGGCCCACGGATGGTCTGGGAATCAGCCTGTTTTTACATGAGTAGAATGTCCTTTTTATTTAAAATGCATCTCTGGGTTATTTGTGGGGCATAGGATTTCATTCATTCATTTATTTTTCAAAATATAGCCCAGCCCCTCAAGGTCTGAGGGACAGTGGACCAGCCCCCTGCTGGAAAAGTCTGCTGACCCCTGATGATCTAAGCAGACAGGTCTCTGACTCTTGCCTCCCAAATCCCATAACACCCGTGTATTATGCAAAAAGTATCTCATACATTACTATTCCAGTTGTTGTATAATGAAGAGGAACTTATTAAAGTTGTTGCTGGTTATTAGAGCATTGCTTAGTTGGCCAATTATTCAGTTCTGGCCATTTTTATACTGGGCTGAAAACATTGCTGTGTGTTTGTAAGTTGCCTAGCAAGGACCTTGTCCTATAAACGCAGCCTAAATATGTAAACAAATAGACAAGTATATTATTCAATCTACATCCGGTAACTCCTGCAGCCAAGCTGGTGCCAAGTGTATTCCTCTGCTTTCCTTTGGACCACATTAGTGAGGCTGAGAGGGGGGGACTTGTTGTCTAGGCAGCCCAGACCCTCCATACACACTGTCCAAAAGTGCACCCCACAGAGGTCACTTCAGTGCTGCTAACACAGCAAAAAGCAACACAGGCACTGAGATTGTTCAGCCCAGGAGGCACAGTCCATTGTCTCAAGACAGATGGATAACAACAACTATATTCAGTAATCTATTAATCCAGCTATTGCTATTCTTCCCATGCTTCCTGTCCCCACCTATATGGAGAACAGTCTTGTATGGATTGAAATGCTCTCTTTAGTAAACTATTATTTAATGAAAAAACCCTGTCTGTTTAAAATTGAGTTAAGGTTCTCTCGTAATGGCTCAAACACTACAAAGCCAAGAAACTAGATGCCAAAGATTATGCCTTAACAAGTATGTCATGACATTTTCCAGCACCACAAATTATGCTTGCTTGCAACATGCACCCACACTTTTCCTTGATCTTTCTGGCACAAATCCTGATGGGAGGAATGAATTATTTGGGATGAGCAAAGTTGTCCCACATTGTCCTGGTCCAGTATTGCCTTACGCAGCATCTGAACACTGCTGTGTTGCCAGAGAAATCATCCTGCAAATTGACCCATGCCTCTTTCTTGCTTACATCAGTATCTAGTAGGTTGGGCTGAACAAAGAGATGGGGATCGTCTCCGATTCAGCGGGGCAAGAATAACACTCCTGGTGTGTGTGAGAATAGGGTTGTGAGGTGTGGAGTAGGAATTGCAGTGAAGAGCAGGGGATATGCGTGGTTGTGGGTGTGCTCCCCCACAAAACATTTTCAAGTTTCCAAACATGCTCATGGGTCCAAAAACGTTGATGAGCCGTTATTTAAGAAGAAGAAGAAGAGTTTGGATTTGATATCCCGCCTTTCACTCCCTTTAAGGAGTCTCAAAGCGGCTAACATTCTCCTTTCCCTTCCTCCCCCACAACAAACACTCTGTGAGGTGAGTGGGGCTGAGAGACTTCAGAGAAGTGTGACTGGCCCAAGGTCACCCAGCAGCTGCATGTGGAGGAGCGGATACGCAAACCCGGTTCCCCAGATTACGAGACTACCGCTCTTAACCACTACACCACACTGGCTCTCATTGCAACCCACTTCGTATTCCATAGGCATTGCACTTAGTATGCTTTCTTTCCCAGTTCTGTTCTCATGAATATGCATTCAGCATGCCTTCATTATATAAGACTTCTCGAAGGTATTCAAGCCTCCTTTGGATAGAGCATTTCTCTTACACAGTACTTGTATATTACAAGTGTACTCATTGCTAACTAGAAAGGCCACTTATCAGAAGTCTGATAAGGACCAAGATTGTCCAAGATTCAGTAACTTTACTCAGTTTTTATTTAACTAGACAAGCCATAGTTCAATGGCAGAGAACATGCAGAAATTTCCAGCCTCAGTTCCTGCCATCTCCAGGGACAACTCCCATCTGAAATGCTAGAGAGCTACTTTCAGGCCATGTAGCAGATAATAGGGAGCTAGATGGACATGTGTTCCAACTTGACATGAGACATTTTTCATGTTCCTCAGCAAAGCAAGGTTAAAACTAAACTATAAAGATTTCAAGCAAACTCCTAGAAGTTATTCATCAATTATGTACAGCAGCAATCAGAGCATTCTTATTCCACAGAACAAAACATAAAAAACAGTGGAAGCTTTCACTCAGCTTCAATTGCGTTTTTAGTCAGTCAAAACCAAACCAAAACTCCAGAGCTACATTACTATTTATATAAGCATGTCTGTGCTGCATAAAGGGATAACTCAAGCCTTGACCTTTGAATCTCTGTCATAGAAACTGGATAAGCAACTGCTGCTAGAAGACCCAAGTAGAAAAGCAAGTCAGCTGTTGAATGGTCTTGGTATAAATACTATACCTTTGAGTTCAGTTCTCATCTAGATACATAAATCTATGCAACAAAGGCCACGTTTCGAAGCATAAAGGGGTTTTAAGCAAATTACTGTTGCTAACCCACTACCACAGAGTTGCAATATTACCACCTTCTACCCTTTTAACATCCTCTCAAGATACAAATACAACTGACTGAGTAAAAACAATAGCAACCGCCAACGAAAAGAACCTTATTCAGACATCCGGTGTGCCTTTTGCTAACCTCTAAAGTTATCAATAGTACGCACAAGAGGAGGAGGACAAAAGCCAGGCACGCTTTAGAATTGATCTGTAACATACTAAATCTGACCATGCTTCTTCCACTTACCAGCTAGCAGCCTCCTACCACACGCTTGCAACAAACTCAGACTCACGGCCTTAAATAGCAGCCACTTCCAGGAAGTGCTGGGAATAGCTCACAGAAAGGGAGGCCTCTCAGGCAGGAAGTGACTCATTTTTCTCAGTCTTTTTAATGCTATGCACATTTGCTTAGAAGGAAATCGCTCTGCACTCAGGGGGGACTTGCTTGCATGCGCCTTACGTAGCTCCAGATAGCTGCAACAGGAAGGGAAGTGGGCAACTGCATTTAGGCTAAAAGCACCAGAAAATAAGCTTTTATTTCCAGCTTAAGACCTTCATCTCCATTTAAAAACAAACGAACATAATTGCCTAGAATTGTGACAAGGGAATACAGAGTTCCCGCACAGGATAAAGAACTATTCTGAACTCACTTACATATAATTTTTAATTTCACTGCAGAGAGGATGGGGTTTGTGAAAGTCCATGAAGTCCAAGCGGTTCATCCCCTAGCCTATGGATATTTATTCAGATGTTCTACTGAGTTCAATGGAGCTTAATCCCAGGTGCATGGGATGGTTCATGAATCGTATAATTCAGCCCCCGTCATCTGCATCTGCTTCTGCTACTTGCCCTCTTTGTCCCAGTTATGTTATGGTTTGAATATGATGCTAAACAATGACTGAGCGCTGCCTTCCCCAACCTGATGCCCTCCATTTGTTTCGGACTGCAACTTTACCACCCTTGACCATTAATCTTGGTAGCTGCGGCTGATGCTGGAATGCTGGAAGGGCATCAGGTTGGGAAAGGCTGATTTAGTATTATGTGAAGGAGCCTCGGGCAACAGCTCACTGCAGCAGCCACGAGACTGCAAGCTTCAAGCTCAGCGATTTTTCATTAACTGTGGACGGTTGTTCTATCTGAACCTGGTCAAATTAGTTTTAGGGTTTAGGGAAACAGGCCAACCATGGTTAATTAAGCTGGCTTGTTTCCTTAAATCATATCTAAGATTTACCACTTATAATTGTAAATTGGTATAATAAGCTGCAATTACCTGAAAGCAAAAGCTTTTGATCTCTTCCCTGCAGGCATAGTGGCAGAAAACAGGAAAGGAGGAATACCAAAAACAGAGACACATGCATGTAAACCTAAACTCTGGTGTAAGTGTCAAAACTTGCCTGTCTGTTGTCATGTCATTTTTTTCTCTTCATTGGAACTTGTGTCCAAATATTAACCTTGAATCACCTGGCGGAAAAGTATGCCGGCAAAGCCCCAAAGGTTCTTCATGTGGCTTTTATTGACCTTAAGCAGGCATTTGATTGAATCTCTAGAAAGCAGCTATGGACAAAACTGGCTGCTACAAAGATCGATCGTCGTCTCCTTCATCTGATTATCAGCCTCCATACAAACACCTTTCTGAGAATCAGGCTAGACAATAAAGGCCTAGTCTCCAACCCTGTTACCACCACTAGAGGGGTAAGACAGGGTTGTCTATTGGCCCCAGCATTGTTTAGCTTTTACATTAACTCACTGGTGACTCACATGGCCAATGATGCTTTCCACCCCCCCCCCAAATTAGCAGGCCGATCTCTGAATGTTCTTCTGTATGCGGATGACGCCGCACTTCTTGCCAGATCCCCTATTGGACTGAGGAAAATGTTGCAAGCTCTACATGAATACTGTGATCAGCATGAGCTCCAACCCAACTATGCTAAGACCAAGATCATGGTCTTCTCTGCCCGACCGAGACTCCATCGATGGTCGATGAACGGGATCCCCCTAGAGCAGGTTAACTGCTTTAAATATCTGGGACAAGTAATACGGTCAAATAGGTCTTTTCTGGCCCATAGAGACTATATAACAACTAATGCATCTAAAGCAGCCACCCAGATTAGATCTCTATATGCTAAGAATCAGGCTCAATCAGTGAAGATAGCTTTGAGACTCTTTCAAATGAAAGTCCTCCCCCTTCTTTTGGTGGGCATCTCTTTAGTCTCCCGTAGGGATTTTTTGAAACTGGATTCTATCCAAACGCGATTCCTTAGAGCCATCCTTAGGATTCCCCCCTCGGTAGCGGGTGCGGTTATGAGATTAGAGGTCGGCTGGCAAGCTCTACGGTATGTGGCCTTGAAGACGAAGCTCTGGCTATGGCTCAAGCTTTGTTTTAAACCAGTGGGTATTGCCCCCTTGATATTGAGGGACGATTTCCAATCATCGTGGGAAAGGGAGGTCATTAACAAGGTTCAATCCTGCGGATTGTCTCACCTTTACTTTGAGTCTATGACGTACAATCAAGCTAGAGCTGTGATCTCCCGGAGACTGAGTGACATTGCCAGACAAGAGGACATAGCCCAGGTAAAACCAGGGATGTTTCTAGGGGACCAGATTTATCGGACCACACCAGCTCCCTACCTTGCAGAAATCCACTATGTGGAATACCGCAGACTTCTTACAGCGGCTAGATTAAATGTCCTTGGCTCTGCGATATTGTGGGGAAGGTATAGGGGAGTACCATACGCCCAGAGAACCTGTCATTGTGCCATGGGTGTGGTTGAGTCCACCGAACACATTCTCTTGACTTGCCCTTCTCATGCAGAGCTTAGACAAAATTTTATAGACCCACTCCTATGTCAATTTAGCTTCCTACCCAGAGAAAACCAGGTTTTACACTTGCTGAATAATGTCACTAGAGCTATACCTTCCTTGGTGGCCAAATTTCTTTTTTTAGCTTTTAAGCGTCGCAAGACTATAATTGACTGTATTGATATGGGGCTATCTGTTTAGCCCATTTTAGTGTTGGCTAAGTTCTAAAATCTTCCTGGATGTTTTAACTGTGTATTGACAAATGTACTTTTTTCTGACTGACGGTCGAATAAAAAGGTTGATGATTGGAACTTGTGTTCCAAGTGGCCGGCTCTTTTGTTGCCTCTGCTACTTTAAGAGTAACCTACAATGTAGCAGGTGAAACTTTTCTATCCCTCTTATCTCCTCATCTGGAAACACCTGCTTAATTATAGCCTATCAGGCTGTTAATGACATAGGTTCTTTTTATCAGCTTTGGTTGATACAGCAGCTACGGTTATTCCTGGAGCAAGACAGTTTGATCATAGTAGTTCAGGCACTGGTAACTTCAGGGCTAGATGAATGCACTGCACTCTATGAAGGGCTTCCCTTGTTCAGTCCATAAACTTTAGTTACTGCACAGCGTCTCTGGCTCCTTTAAAATAAAAGTTGTGAAGCAAAACATGCAAGTACCATTTAAAGAAACTGCTTTGCTAGCTATGAACCTGCCCCTGCCTTTCAGTGCTTTTAGCCAATGAGTGAAGTCAGATCTGTGAGTGCTAGAATGAAATGCAGGGGCTTCGCAAAAGAATACTTAAAAAGGGGTTCTGAACGGAGCAGGAAGGGCTTCCTATTTCTTTCTAGTCAGATTTTGGGTCTTCCTTGATGCACTATCAGTCCAATGTGTTTCCCCCTCCTTTTTGTGCATACATTATTTTATTTTTTGTGTTCTAGTTTTAAACACTCTGCAAATGCAGATACAACAAAAACCCATCATTAGTACCATATTTTTCGCTCTATAGGACACACTTTTTCCCCTCGGTGCGCAGCGACCCCTCTCGCTCTCCAGGCTTCAGGAAGCTATGTGCAAGCCTTCGGAGTGCGGCGGGAGTTCCCGCCAGGCTCCGAAGGCTTGCAGATAGCAGCCTGCAGCCCGAAGCCCGGGGAGCTCAGCGCTGCGCTCCCGGGGCTTCGGGCAGCTATCCGCAGCGCTTGCCACCGCCCCCGGACCTGTTCTGGGGGCTGGGGTCGGGGGAAGCTCGGGCTTCCCCCGCCCCAGCCCCGTGGCTAAAAACGAAGCCATGCGCACCTGGAGAGGTTGTGCGTGGCTAAAGAGGAAGCCAAGACAGCCAGCGGGATTCTTTGCTCTTTGGAGCTGGGGGGGGGGAATAATTTTTTTTCTTTATTTCCCCCCCAAAAAACTAGGTGCGCCCTATGGTCCGGTGCGCCCTATAGAGTGAAAAATATGGTATATCCGTATTGTAGGGAGGTTGGTATTCTGGTTGAGAAAGGATAGGTTAAAACAGCCCTACAAAGTGGTGCAGTATTATTGTACTAATGTTATAGAACAGGGGTGCTGAGAGAGGGTAGTGAATTACCACTCTGTATTCAGTGTTGTTATACAGCTCTAAGGAAACACAAACAGAGGAGGGGTCTATCAAATTGATTTTAGCAGTAACATTGGGAGGAGGGAAAATATTTGCTTTCCCAACCACGAGGGGGGAATAGGATAATGGTGGAAGAGGTTGCTGTTGGTATAAACTCTAAAATTATGGGTATATTCATGTCAAAGGCTCAACCCCCTTTTTTCTCGAAGTAAAATAAAAGGGTGACTGACGTGTGTTGATAGCATTGCTGTAGTTACTGTGAGGTCTAAATCGTAAAGAAGCACAACAATGTTCTTTAACAGTTTACTATTGAACTGATCCACATATGAGCACCTGAACTTGAGTTGCTGATAATCTTACATCTCTTTTGATGCATGCATACACACTTGCCACCTGAAACGCCATGCCTGGTTTTGCACTGAATACAGTATTGCCAGCGAGAGGCAAACTAATGAAAGACATTACAGTAATGTAACTAGTTTACAGCTCATGAAACTTGAATTCTTTGCATTGTTCAGGGTTGACAATGGGGGAAGGCAGGCATCTTGTGCTTTTCACAGCTATGTGGCAGGCAGAAATTCAATTTCCATTATGGGAAATGCTTCACCTGTTGACATTCTGTCTGTCAAACATCTAAGAGCTTGTTGTGTGGTCTCTGATAGATATTTTTGGGCCCTCCACCCAACCTACTAAAAAGGCATACAATTTTGCGCACAACACCAAACATATGCCAATTGGTATTCTCTTTTGCATGTTAAATGGAGGGTCCAGTCGACATAATGAGCCCTGAAAATCCTGTTGGCGCTCCATCATTTCCCTAGCAGTAGTACATTGACTCAGGCTAACACATCAAAATCAGAGCAGAAAAGTACCGTATTTTTCGCTCCATAGGACACACTTTTCCCCTCTTAAAAACTAAGGGGGAAAGTCTGTGTGCCCTATGGAGCGAGTGCAGGGGGGAGGCAGGCAGGAAAAGCCCCCAAGAGCTTCACGCGGCTCTTGCGGGCTTTTCCCCAGGAGAGAGAAGGGACCACCGCTACCCGACCTGTTCTAGGGGCTGGGGTCAGGGGAATCATGGGCTTCCCCCGCCCCCAACCCCGCAAGCTCCGGGAGCGGAGGCAAGGCTGCGCGCAACCTTGCCGCCGCTCCCGGACCTGTTCTGGGGGCTGGGGTCGGGGGAAGCTCGGGGTTACCCCGCCCCAGCCCCGCGGCTAAAAAGGAAGCCAAGACAGTGAGTGGGATCCATCCCGCTGGCTGTCTTGGCTTCTGCCAAAGCCGCGCGCAGCCTCTCCCGGCTGGAGAGGTTGCGCGCGGCTAAAGAGGAAGCCAAGACAGCCAGCGGGATGGATCCCGCTCACTGTCTTGGCTTCTTTGCTCTTTGGGGCTGGGAGGAGGGGGGAATAAGATTTTGTTTCTTGATTTCCCCCACTAAAAACTAGGTGCATCTTGTGGTCCGGTGCGTCCTATAGAGCAAAAAATACGGTAGTTCTGCTTCCCATAATTCTAAGCATTTTGTTCACTATCCTTTTTTACCTAGTCTTGACATCATACGGCACGTGCTTTTGCAAACAGTTGTGGGAACTACTCTGTGCTTCTTGCTGGCAGTAAGCATGGCTGCAATGAGTTTTCATTACAATACTTCCTAGTGTGAAGGCATAAGGTTCCTCCTGGGAAGGCAGGATTTGAAATTGCACAAAAGTACTTTTTAAAAAACCCAACTTTCCCACAACAATAAGCAGTTGTACTTCCATAATTAAATTCGTTGCCTGTGATCCTCACAGCTTTTCCAGACTGACACTCGTATGCATCACTACCTTTATGTCAATAATGCTGTGCAAGAGAGTCAGAAGGATAGGGCAAAAAGTGAAGAATGTACCATGTCCAATGTTACCTGAAGCTTACAACATCAGCGCAGCACATGAGAGGAGAATCAAAGAGTTGGTAAAGTGATATATGACAGAATTTTCCAGTTTAACCAATTGTATATATGACCTTCAATTTGTATAACATTCTTAACTGGTACCATTTAACGCTGTACAAAGAGAAAGCTGTGTATGATCTGTATTTTGATCTATATCTGTAATTGCCATATGTAGCTTCAGTTCTGTAATAATAATAATAATAATAATAATAATAATAATAATAATAATACTAACAACAACAGTCACTGAATGGTACAAGTGGAACAACTCTTCCTCTCGCGCTCAAGAAAAGGACACAGTGAGTTTTCAAAAAAGGAATTAATTACCGTCGAGATTGGCTCCCAAAGCAGATATAAACCACTGATCATTCAAATGAATAATTCCAGGGGGGATTCATACAGGAAATGAGAGGCAGACAGTCTCATGGCATCTTCAAAACTAATAGAGTTGTTGTACCCTCTGAGAAGTCTTTAAGAAACTTATGTCATGATACAGAAATGAAATTTTGGGTTCAGTGCGGTCTAGAATCAGGTTTTTCATTTATGATTGCAGACTTATTTGTTAGATCACCTGCTCGTCATCAGATTGCTTTGTATTCACCCGACACGAACTATTTTTATTATTATTTAGATATACCAATTCTTAATCCGCTACCAGTGTTTAACAGCTATCGGCTATTTTGTTTCCCCATAATCTTTAAACAGCAAAAACTAGCTATTTAGCATCACTGGATGTTGACTGGGAGAGAGTTAATTTCAATGCTTACCTTCTTCCTGTTGATCAACCACAAAAGTGAGAGAAAGCTTTCTCCCCCACAAGCCTCACACTGAAGTTTAGCACATGCTCCTCTCACAAGTAGTTCCTGGAGCTAATCTGCTTCAGTCATCCATGCTCAGAGGGCTCTAATAAAGCAACAGCATTGCAGTCTGCAATCTTTGAACAGACCTTGTGGCAGGTTCAAGGGTGGGGCTTGACGTGATCAAACAGATGGAATAATTTGAGCTGGTGAAAAATGCCTGTTTAGCAAAAGGCTAAGCAGTTAATGTTTACACAATAGCTCTACAAATTTGTAGGGTGTCTAAAGTTGAAAAACCAGCACTGGCTTTCACCAGCGGCTCATCAGAGCACCTAAAGCAGAAGTACGTAACCCAGCATGCTTTTACTGGTGAATTTTGAATCTTTCTCATCAGAAAGCGGGGAAAGTTGTGTGAGAAAAGCCTCACCCAAAATATGTAGCAATGGTTGTACGCTGTTGCAATATGCTCCGATCAATGCATATTGATCGTACCTCCAATATTCTGGGGAAGGATGAGTGCCATGGTGATGTGAATGAAAGATGTAATTGCACATGAAGATTAACTTTTTGAAATATGGCAATCCTAGGCAGTAGGTACTTGCAGCTGGTTTCACCCTCAAGGCACCATTCTGTGACCAGTTTTGGCTGGTGGACCATAAGGGTCTGGTGAACAAAAAAGTCTATTCTGCAAGGCGGAAGACTGCCCAATCCTGATTTAAGGCCATAGAACAACGAACAGGTTAAAAGGGGCCTCAATGTAACAGCAAGAGGATAATTCTATAAATGAAACCATCTCATACCCAAAAAACCTCTTTGACAAGCCAGACTGTCTAAAATAATAATCATTCAGTGTTAGGTTTAGGTGGGCCTTTTGAGGGTAGCAGGGATTCGCCAATGTTGCTACAACAACCAAAAATGTCCAGCTCCTTATGGATGCCCAGCATATTTTAATTATGTAACTGGGATAGCTCAATCAGTACAGCATGAGATTCTTAATCTCAAGGTTGCGAGTTCAAGGCCCATGTAGGCCAAAAGATTCCTGAATTGCAGTGGGGTTGGACTTAGATGACTTTCATGGTCCCTTCCAACTCTACAGTTGTATGATGTACGTATGAAAATGGTCTTTTCCTGCAGCATAGAGCAATCCTAAACATATTTACTGACAGCCCTCTTATTAGTATTAGTTTCTCATTAACATGTAGACAAGTTGAGCAAGTCTGTTCAGTCACCTTGTTATCTCTTCAGTCCCACCATAAAAGCCAGCAAACAGATGCTGAGCATACAGAATTCTACCAACACGATGGCAAAACTTAAGTGAGTTACGCAAGGATGGCCCCTTTCCTCCTGGTTCTGTTTCATTCATTGATAGCAGTACAATACCAGGGGAAGGAGTCACTGAGCCTTGTGAGACAGTTCATTGCTGATACAGTATATTACAGAATTCACCAGATATATTACTACTGAACATTTGTGTGTATGCGTACACACAATGTGCCCCACATAAGTTATCTCAGCAATCTTTAAATATTCCCTTGAAAGTAGGTCAATATTATTTCAGTTGGAGTGTCTATGTGTGTTATGGTTGAGGGGTGGTATAAAGGTTCCTTCATTAATCAACTGCTGGGGCAAGATTTCAGCTGGGATTTCCTAGCTGTTACCTTATCATCATTATGCTCCTATTAGTTTGATCTAAGCTATTTATACAATGCCTTCCATCGGAATTTTGCAAAGCAGTTTATATAAAAGAATTAAACTAATAAGCTTCCACTAAAATATATATACAATAAAGCTCCACAGATAAACTACAAGCAAAAGCAAAGGCACAAAACCTTTTTCGAAAGGTAGATCTAGATCACCAAATTCAAGTTTATCATTGGCTATTATTCATGATCAGTATCAGAAGCTGCTTCCGGAACATTTACTGTGGCTGCATACAAGATTTTTGCAGCACCCACACATTTTTGCTATTTAGTCCAGATTTACACTTTTGAAGAAAAATCCTATAATTAAAAACAAAACACCTGTTGCCAGTGTCTAAATTGTGATATCTCAATGACCTGTTTGCAACATTAACCCCCAACCCCAATCTGGAAGCAAAGAAATATCTGTTGCTAGGAAAAATAATCAGGAAAGTGTTAGTGCAGACTTCCTCAACCTCAGCCCTTCAGATGTTTTTTGAGACTACAATTCCCATCATCCCTGACTACTAGTCCTGCTAGCTAGGGATCATGGGAGTTGTAGGCCAAAAACATCTGAAGGGCCGAGGTTGAGGAAGCCTGTGCTAGTGTCTTCATGCCCTGCTTGTGGGCTTCTCAGACTGTAATTTCCCAGTGTTTCATACTACTGCTGCTTACCCAGGAGGAAGGGGCAGGGGGGAGCTTGCTGCTGGTGCAGTGGCAGACACAATCCGACACCATACTCGCACCACACCAAGTTTGGCTCCTCCCACCCCTTTCAGAAACCATCTGCAACATGCAGCACTGGGAAGTCAGGTCAGCAGTGCGTCCCTGTCTGCACTACCAATCAGAGGCAACTGGTGGGTTTCTGGTCAGATCAATCAGGGCTTTCCCTACATTTTTATGTTCTTAACACTCCAGCCCTCAGAACAGGGTAGCTCTTGAGTAGCCCTGTGGTGGCAGTTTGGAGAAGAAAGGCCACCTCACCGGGAGCTATGTGCTGGGAAGCTCATGAGTTGCTCTGACTTATCTTTCTCGTCCCCTCAGGACAAAATGGTCCTCAGGTAGCCCTTTGGTGGCAGTCAGGGAACGTGGCCCTCAAGCTAAAAACATGTCCCCACCTATGCTTGGAAAGCATGTGTAAGGTAGTGTCAGCAACAGGAAGTGACAAGTGTTCCCTAAGAGATTTTAAATATCAGAGACTCAAGAGGAATTAAAGTGGAATCCAAGCATCTGCTTTAGTGGACTTGGACTTTAGGACTATTCATTGATTAAAAAAACTGGATCAAAGGGAAGAAATATCGGACATGTAACAGTCAGACACAAAAAGTTTAAAGATCATTCGGAAGGCTTCTAAGTCAGCATATTGTTATCACCAGTAAAAGGCAATAAAAATGTAGCATTCCTCCCCGCCCCCAGCAAAGCAGCTTAGAAACTTTGTCACAAGTGCCCACCAAATACCGAACCTTTCTGTGGATAATTAAATGATCCTAATCACACGTATTTCAAAATGAGCTTACATATACAAAATTTACACACTTGAGAGGGCTTATAATTTCTGAGGTCCACCAATTGCAAAATAGCAGCAGCAGTTTTTGTTGTTGTTTTTTAAAGTGGGTTCTCCCAGCCTCCACAGAACCACCACCAAGCTCACCATTCAGGGACTGTAGCAATGAGAACAATATTCTATGGATGCTACAACACATTCACGAGCTGCACTGAGTTCAGACTAAGCTGCAGTGCAGAAGTGTCATATTTAAACCCCAAATGTTCTGTTAACACCAAGGTTGCAGGTTCAATCCCCATAAGGGAGAACTGCATATTCCTGCATTGCAGGGGGTTGGACTAGATGATCCTTAGGATCCCTTGCAACTCTATGATTTTATGATTCTATGAACATCCAGTAAGCTGTAGGGTACTGTTTTCCATTATCTGGATCACTCATGACGGGCAACCTCATAGAGGTTTGCACTCAACTCTTCTTTAAGCCACAAGGGACATTATTATTTGCAAGCACATAATTGCATCCTTCTAGATTGTACTTGCCATAACAACAGAGCACAAATAATACCTGACACTTCGCCAGATCCTGAAATTTTGTAAACAAGGTGTTCCGTAAATACTCATTTTACAGAAAGGAGTACACACACCAACATTTCCCTTGGATGTTTCCTGTCGGCTCAGTTAATTTAAGCAGAGTTTAGCAAAGTCAGCAGCAACGACAAAAATACCTCTTCAAAAGTTTTAAACTGACCTTTTGACATAGCAAGATTGGAGATAGTGCTGCAAGGAAGCTGTTTTGGTGATCAAGGATTCTGTTAATTAGAACTGTTGATGACATGTCATGCTACAGGCAGAGGTGTTGATATAATCATTTCAAGCAGCAGTATAAGTAACACAGAGAAAAGGACGACATAAGGTTTGCAAATTGGAGAGCAGCTTAGTATTTGGTTCAGTGATGCGGTGGCACATGAGCAAATGCCCACAGAATTTCTTCCACATTTACTATGGTTCAGTGATCTCATTTGCTACTGCAGTCTATTCCGCTAACACCGCTAGTGATCTTGGAATGCCCAAGCTTGTAATAGCCTTTCAGGCTCCTTGGAATATCTCCCATCCCCTGAGTGGCCAAAGGTTAAGCTCCGCTGTCGAGATTGCCATCGATAAGGTCAATGCAGATCCATCTTACCTAGGCAATTACAGCTTGGAGTTTATTTATGCCGACTCTGGGTGTGAAGCAAAGAAGTCTCTGCATGCTTTCATCAACCAGTTTCAAAAAGAACACATTTCTGCCTTGTTTGGACCAGTTTGCTCAGAGGCAGCAGAGGTTGAGTATGAATTCATCCTGCTTTTTCTCTTTTGTTAATTGTAATAGACAATATTTGTTATCGTGTGCAGCCAACCAGGACACAGCCACACCATGCATTTAAAGCACATTCAATGCTCATTTAAAGTGTAAGGCTTCCCCCAGAGCATTCTGGGAACTGTATTTTGTTAACGGTTCTCAGAATTGTAGCTCTGTGATGAGTAAGCTATAGTTCCAGGGTTCCTTTGGGGAAAGCCATGTGTGTTATATGTGTGTTAAATGTACTTTAAATGCATCCAATCAGGCTTTACGTTCCTCTCTTCTCCCCTGCAGATCTCGCTGCACCCCTAAAATCTTCACTGGAGTGTCTCCCAACCTTTCAGGGCAGATTTTGAGGATGTATACAGAGCTGTGAGGTGTGGGGGGCAGGGAAGAAAAGAAGGTGATTTCCTGTTGTGTGAGCAGATATTTATTCCACTTGTGCATAGTCCTGTTTACAAACTTCTCTCACCTTTCTAGAATAGCCTGTAGGTTGTATTTAAAGACTGGAGTTCACTAATCTATTTTATCTAAAAGAGGTGCTCTCCTATGCAGTTGTGGAACTGCTGAGGCCACAGCCAAGATATTGCGGGTGGGAGGCTGTGTGCCTTTACTGTATTTTAGGACACAGTTTGATTATATCTCAGACCTAGCTTAATTTCTAGTCTTTCCATTAGTTCTACGTACTTAGTGCCTGTAAACAATTAAAATGGGGCTCTGCACTCAGTGTGTCTGCAAAAAAAAAATCACAAAACATTTGTTGTTTTTAAAAAGCAAGGTGACTGATAATATCGCTATAATAATTGCTTGTTTGTCTCTTTGAAATATCGTTGGCTCTACACACCGATGGATTAAATCTGTCACGGCACCTGGTTGTTATGCACATGGTTGTTATGCAAGCAGTGGTTTTTGCAATCTTGATTTTGATGGGAACCTAACCTTGGCAACTTAAAAAGGAAATTAACAAACATTATGTGCCACTTAAGCAATCATAAAACCTCAACAAAACCCCCAAAACATTAAGCTTCTCAATAAAAGACAATTAAAATGGGCATTTAAAAATATTCACGATGAATTAGAATGAACAATTAACTAAAAACATGTAATTTCTATTTGTCTGGATAGGCTTGCCTGAACATAAAAGTTTTATGTGGCTTCCAAAATGAGTGCAGCAAAAGTGATGATTATAGGAGGGTACTTGCAAACTGTGGGTGCTGCCACACAAAGTGGTTGTGGGCTTTTGATCTATTTTTGTCCCCAGCTAAGGACAATCCCAGTCAGGGCTTCACCATGAGCATATCCTCCGACATTTCTGGCACTGAAATAGGGATGCTCCGTTTTTGGTCCCGAGCTCTCGGGCCTGTATCCCATCTTTCCACCAGGTGGTGCACAAACAAGCTAACAGCTGGAAAAGAAACTGGAATCCTGGAGGAGGAGGAGAAGGAATGGGCTTGCTTGAATTCTCTACAGCAGAGGTGGAGAAAGTGTGGTTCTCCATACATAACCAGATCACAGCTTTCAACATCCCCAACTCCTAGCCATGCTGACTGGAGCTGATGATAGTAGATGGGGAGTTCCAAAGAGAAAAAAAGAGCCCTAGTATTAGGCTGGGGAGGGGAGATGCTGCAGCTGGGACAGCAAAGCTTTTCTCTGCAACCTTAGTCTGTTTTACTATGCTCCAGCTCATACCCACCAACATTCCTCCAATGAAAATAGGGGTGTCCTATTCAATAATAATAATTTTACTATTTATATCCCACCCATCGGCCTGGATTGCCTCAGCCACTCCGGGAGGCTTCCAACATATATAAAAGCATAATAAAACATTAAGCATTTTAAAAAACCCTTCCCTATACAGGGCTGCCTCCAGATGGCTTGGGGGGGGGGGTCAGATAACTCCATACCCTCCAACATTTCTCTGATGAAAATAGGGTTGTCCTAAGGAAAAGCAGGACATATCAAATCAGAAACTGGGACTGCTTCTGTAAATCTGGGACTGTCCCTGAAAAACAGAGACACTTGGAGGGTCTGTGTTAAATGTGCAACCATTTGTACATATTATTAGAGCTCATGGAGATCTTTAAATTAGAGCCTGCCTATGACAAAAGGCACAACCTGCATTCATTTCAGATGGGCTTGGAAGCAAACAAAACATAGAGTGCTTTGGGGCATGATGGATATGCATGAATAAAGACAGCACAACTCAATTGGGATTTAAATATCCATGCATATATTCTAGTAAATGGTTCACAGTGTTCTCGATAACTGGTCTCACAATTAATTTGGGAGAAATATTGGTGTTAGTATCTCACCACCCAATCAAACCCAATGCTGAGTTTAGCTCGTGTTTATTTATGCATTAATATATATCAACTTCACACCTAATTATGTTATGTTTTGTTATTCTCTTCTTTTCTGTATCTACTTAAAGCTCCTTTGTTTAGACAAGTTTATCCTGACATGTGGATGTGGACATGTTTGAATCTCTTTTTCGTTTGCCACTGACTTTGTATTTAAATGTTTTAAATTACTTTTTTATTGATAATTTTAATATTTCTTGTAAACCAGAAGTTGTTGTTTTGTTTTGTTTTTACAATCAAGTGGTATATAAGTTCTGTTCAGTAAATAAATACACTGAAATCCTATTGCATTGAAATCCTATACACTGAAACCCTATTGTCATTACTTATGGGCACTATTATTGCAGGCAGTGAAATAGAGAAAAATGATTAACAGCTGGTTTTTGTATTTCCAGAAATGGGAAATCAGGCATTGAGTGTTTCAGTTTCACATCCCCCAAAGGCCTTGATGCAATCTGAAACCTATACAGCACCTAAAAGATCTTCATTTGAACAATGCTAAGAGTGACAGTCAACCAAGTTTACTTATTGCCTCTTGAATGTTACTATTAAATCCAGTTCTTTTTATTATTCTCCACCTAGGTAACTGGTTTGCTAGCTTCTCAGTGGAACATCCCCATGTTTGGGTTTGTTGGCCATACAGCCAAGCTGGAAGATTCCTTTGTTTATGACACTTATATCAATCTTGTCACCCCTCTGCAAATGATCGGGGAAGTCCTTTATAAAACTCTCCAGTATTTTGGGTGGAGGTACGTTGGCCTCTTCGGAAGCTCAAGTGATGTTTTCACTTGGGCTGAAACAGAGGAGTTGTGGGCTTCTGTAGAAAATCAACTCAAAAGCAACATCACCATCACTGCTAAGGTGAGATACAACACAAAAGATCAAAGCCTCCATCAAGACAAGCTCAACTATATAGCATCAGTTGCCAGAAGTAAGTTTTTTGTTTCGTTTTTCATGACAGGTTTCTGAGCTCTGGAGGTAAAGTGATAATTCTCCATGTGAGTTCATAAGTCTCTCAGCACCATTGTAAGATGAACTCTGTACATGAAGGATGGTGACCAAAACACTTTATTTGGAACAAACTCAAACCAACATTGGACATGACAAAAGCCCAGCAGAAATCTATGTCCTCAGCTGCCTCAGGGCCTGGTACTTAAAGTGCCATACCCTAGTGAACTGAAACACACATAAAACATGGACTGGACTTACAAAAGGCATTTTACTTCCCAATCCATTTCCCATGGCTTGGTGAACTGTATCTGGCCCATGATCCACTGGTTACCCACCTCTTACTTAAATAACTTTTTCAAATAGAAGAGTGTCCTCTGCAAAACATGACACACTGCCACTCAACTTATCAGAAATTGAAGCTCATTGCAGTTCTTTCTTCTCCCAATATGCTGCCTGTATGTACCTTTGAGCAGCTCCAACAAGTGGTGCCTTCCCAGTAGATATGCTCTCCAGGGTGCTGTCCAACCAAAGATGCCTTGCTGCCATATGTGCTGTCCACTGGTACTGTGGGCATCAGTGTAGAGAAAACTGTATTAAACCTGTGTGATTACCTGTCCCTCATCTCTCTGGTGCTCCTGGCTCCTGTGTTCAATAAGGTGTCACACTTTAACTTCTTCTGGGAATTGACATTGCATTCCAAGGGTTGCCATACTTCGAAAAGTGAAAATCTGGAACAAAAAGAATTGCGTTTTTGAGCTACTTCTGAGGAATATCGACAAAAACAATACTGCCAACATGGGGTGCCATACATCCAGCTTTTCCTGGACATTTCACCAATTTCCACCCAGTCACTGCTTGCAACTCAGTATTCCGGATATGTCCAAGGAATTCTGGATGTATGGCAACGCTATATTCGCCTGAAGACGCTCACATTGCATTAAGCCTGAAGTCCTGTTTAAATATGGTCGCGGTGTTTGGGAATTCTTACCGTAGACAAAAAGCAAGGAAGAGGTGGAATGGTAAAAGTTTATAAAATTCCACAGGATGCAGTGATGGCCACCAATTTGCATGGCTTTAGAGAAGGAACTGAACAAATTAATGGAAGATAAGTCTACTATAGGCTACTCACCATGATGGGTTTGCTGTGCCTCCTTATTTGGTTGCTAGTAAACACAGGAAGGAAGAGTGCTCTTGTGTTCAGGTCCCTCCTAAGGGTTTTCCATGTGGCTGGCCACTGTGAGAACAGGGTGTCGGACTAGATGGCTCAGTGGCCTGATCCAGCAGGCTCTTATGTTCTTATGCCACATAGGTTTAAGTCATGTGACCACTTGCAGGATTTGAGCTGATGGAAGATCCGATTTGAGGGGCAATTTGGCCTCATTATTTGGGTTTATGCCTATTGACTCATATTATACATATTGCCCAGATATGCCCTAAGGAAATGTTGCATGCATACATGGAAGCCCAGGACGCATGCCTGGCAGGCAGAGCAGAAAGGCAAGATATAGGGAAAAGGTAGATATTACTAACAAGATTGTGGTTTTTTTTAGGGACTGACCCAGCAGGAATTTTTTATCCTATGTGAAAATTCTTATGGGATTCTCTGTGTAAAACTATTTCAATTAAGAAACTCTTTAAATGAGCAGAACTAAGGGCATGATGAAAGATTTTCCCGAGGTTATTTATTTATTAAAATTGGTATACCACCCTTCATCTGAAGATCAAAAATGAGAACACAAAATACATAATGAAAAACAAACCATACCCAAACACATTTAAAAGGCCACAGGTCGTTTAATCAGCCAAAGGCCTGGTTATAGAGAAATGTTTTTGCCTCATGCCTCAAGATACGTAATGAAGCCACCAGATGAGTCTCCCTGAAGAGAGCACTTCACAATTATATATTACCGGATTATATATTGCTAAACCTTTGTAATGTTCACAACTCTCACCTTTCCATAACATTCTGTTTCACAGGCAAGGAAGGAGTGGAGGTGTCTAAGTCTGGGTGTGTAAGTCACATGGCTACACAAGGCAAAGAGCTCTACTTAATGCCCACTTGTAACAAGAACTATTTATACAATACTTAGTATAAATGGAGGCAGCATTCTCATACTTTTTTCTTTTTTAAAGTACCAATAACAACTGAAGTTGGGAATACTTCTTTGCTTAAGGAGTATTCATATGCACAGCTTCTGGTTACATTCAGGTGCTCTTGTCATGCACTTAATGCACAGGGACTTCCAGAGACCAAATAAGTGAATTTTCTCTCTCTCTTTCTGAAATATGATACACTTCTCTGGACTGCAGCACTTTAATCTTTTGTTCTGTGCGCTGATTTCAATGGGATAGTCATTTGTGTACCTGAGGGCCTGGGGGTTTATTAAATGATTTGGGTGATTAGGAAATGATCTAAAGTTACGCAAAGCATGATCTAAAGTTGCATTGGTTTTAAATACCCAAGATATTTTGTATTGCTTCATAGTGATGCACCCCGAATTACACACAATCAATCAGTAATTTACCAATACCCTTACAACAACTTTGTTCACCACATTATCCAATGTGCATTTATCAAGACATTGTTTTTGCTTTCTTTCCCTTTTGAGTTTTATACCACTGAGTTTGCTGTTGTACCAACTATTTAGTTAGGATTGCCATATTTCAAAAAGTAAAAACCAGGACAAACCCTAAAGTTGCTTTTTTATAAAAAAAACCAACAACTCCAAAACCGCCAAAAAATCTTGATTTTCGATTGACTTGCCTAAGATCCAGGACAAAGCGCTACATTTTGGAAATTCCCCCCAGACGTCATTTCTGCCTTTGAAATCCTGGTAATGTAAGGGAAAATCCAGACATATGGCAGCTCTAATTTTGTTGCTGCTACTGGCTCAGTTGGTGGGTACACTTGACTTTTTAGATGCGCTGGGAACTGATCTGTACTATTTCTTTTGCAGTTATTGTTTTAATCTGCAGTTCTTTGGATGCAAGATCTATTTTGTTAGAGGCCAAGAAACTAGGTATGACAAATGGACCATACGTGTTCTTTGTGCTGCAGCAGTTTGAGGTCAGTAAATAGCTACAATGTGGTGAGTATTTCTTCATTACCTTGCTAAAGGCATGGTTTTAAGGATTACTGTCCTCAGACTTACAATCTAAAAAGACATGACACAACAGGGAAATGGATTGTGAGGCAAGGGGGGGGGGAGCAAACTCAGGTTTAAGTCCTCAGTTACAAGTTGTATGGATGGTAGGTCAGAAAAGCAATGGGTATCTCCAAATCTAGCATGCTGTAGTATGTAGAATTCTGGACTATGGGTTGGATTCAAATTTTGCAATATCTATCGCCTTAGACACTATCTCTCATCTAACCTACCTTGCACACTTCGTGAAGATAAAATCAAGCATCTATTGTGCTCTATACCAGTGTGGTGTAGTGGTTAAGAGTGGTAGACTCGTAATCTGGTGAACCGGGTTCGCATCTCCACTCCTCCACATGCAGCTGCTGGGTGACCTTGGGCCAGTCACACTTCTCTGAAGTCTCTCAGCCCCACTCACCTCACAAAGTGTTTGTTGTATTCATATTACTAAGCATTATGGGAATGGGGTAAACTGCCTATTTATTACAAACAGTGCTGTCAATCACTCTTTTGTCTTCTAGGACAATTTTTTGAAAGAGACTTGGAGTAATGGGAACAGCAGCATCCCAGATGCCTATCAGCCTGTGCTGCTCATAGCTCTCAGATCTTACAGAGAATACAAGACCTATTCTGATTTTGTGAAGGAGGTCCACAGCAAGCTGAAGGAGAAGCAGCTTTCAGACAGTTTCTTTTCTTCACACGGAGAGGTCATATTCACAGCCACAACTTAGATACAGTAGTACCTCAGGTTTCATAAGCTTCAGGTTACAGACTCCGCTAACCAAGAAATAGTGCTTCAGGTTAAGAACTTTGTTTCAGGATGAGAACGGAAATCATGCTCTGGCGGATCGGAAGCAGCAGGAGGCCCCATTAGCTAAAGTGGTACTTCAGGTTAAGAACAGTTTCAGGTTAAGAACGGACCTCCGGAACAAATTAAGTACTTAACCTAAGGTACCACTGTACTTGTTCCAAGGAGGCATAACAAAAAACCAAGAGGAAACCAGTGCCTAACTTAGAAAGGGCACTGTGATGCCACACGAAAAAAGGGCCAAATATCTCAAATTTTCTAAAGGCAGACATCAAAACATTTCTTGAGAGATTTTCTTCACTCTAAAGCCATGTTGATTAGTTTTAGGAGCTGAGGCTTTCAACTCATTTACTAACATGTGTAGTCTCATTTGACCTGCAACCAGACCCGTGCAGAGCTTTTCTGAGGTGCAAGGCAGGAGTCTTGGTAGAATAAAATTATAAACTCACACAAGAAAGTAGCCAATCCCTTGCAGTCCCCCCCCCCCCCGGCAGCTTAGCCCTCCAAGGCCTGGGGCAAGTGTACCCAGCTGCCCCCTGCCACACTCTCCATGGGCCTGCCTGCAACCATATCAGATAACACATACCTTCCAAGTGTCCTGATTTTCCAGAGACAGTCCTGGAATGATGAAAGCTATCCCGGCTTCTGATTTGATCCCAGAATGTTCCTATTTTCTCTGCCAGTGCCAGCACCACTGTTATGTACTGAGTTGAATAGGATCCAAACTGCAGCAGTCTGATTGGTCCTAGAACAATAGGATCCAAAAGGCAGCAGTCTGATTGGTCCTAGAACAATAGGATTCAGAATGCAGCAGTCTGATTGGTCCTAGAACAATGCAGCAGTATGATTGGTTGGCAGGAACCACCCAATCATGCTCCAGATAGAAGTGAATCCACAACCTGATTGGCTTACTGTAGAATTCCGGAATTAGCCAATCATGTGCAGCCCATTGTGTAAATAATGTATATAAAGCAGATGCTTTGAGGGGACATTCATTCATTCCTCCTCACCACTATGAGCTGAATAAAGAGCATGAAATCACTTTGCGACTCTGAGTATATTTCAACCACTGAGCTCAGGGAGGAGGATGAGCCACCACTTGTTCTGAGCAGAGTCGGCAGTGACAGTTGTGACTGCGAGCGGATATCCCAGTGCCCCTCTGTGGCCTCTCTATGGCCGCCACAGCCAGCCTCCTCCCTTGGGCAGCTCACAGCGACTGCTGGAGTGTGGGCGAGGAGAAGAGGCTGCCACTGCCCAGCCCTGTATAAGTTGCAATTTCAGCTGTATAGTGGTACCTCGGTTTATGAACTTAATCAGTTCCGGAAGTCCGTTCTTAAACCAAAACTGTTCTTAAACCGAGGCGCGCTTTCCCTAATGGGGTCTCCCACCGCCAGTGTCCTTCCACCATTCGGATTCCATTCTTAGACTGAGGTAAAGTTCTCAAACCAAGACACTATTTCCGGTTTTGCAGAGTTTGTAAACCGAATCGTTCTTAAACCGGACTGTTCTCAAACCGAGGTATCACTGTATTTGGGGGAACCACTTGAAGCATCCCTTGTGTTGAGCTATTTCAATTGTTTTTGTTTGATTTTCTCATTGCAAACAGCGGAAAATCTGTAAATTTTGATAATAAACCTGATTTGTAATGGGGGTTGAATAATTTCGATTGCAACTGGATTTTGAGTTTGGAATAAATGAGTCCACTGCTAAATATATGCAGTCAGACAACTGAAAGAATAGTTTAAGAAACTTCTTCCCTCAGAAGCCCAAACTCTTACTGTTCTATATTGACTCTTTTCCAGGTAAGTTCTTATGCTGCCTACCTACATGATGCTGTTTTGCTTTATGCGTTATCGATAAAAGAAATGTTAGAAGGGAAAAAGGACTTCCGTGATGGAAAGGGCCTTGTCAACAGTTTGAAAGGTTACATCAAAACTCCAATGTATGGTAAGTTCATGGATTCAGACTGCAAACACAGTCACTTGAGAGAGGGAGGGAAGCTGCACCTCTGTAGCTGAGCTGATACTCTGAACACTGATGCCCCTCCCATGCATCTTCAGGTAAAGCATCTCAAGGAGCAGGGCTGAGACATTCACTTTCATTCACTTGGTACTATCCAAATGTTTTGGACTACAACTCTCATTTGTCCCAGCCTCCATGGACATTCTGGCTGAGGCTGATGGGTGTTAAAGTCCAAGATATCAGGTTGGTGAAGAATACAGAGCATCTTCTAGTACCAAGTCAGAAGGACCACCAGGCTTACTTCATGAAGCAGCACATATTTGGAGTAGATCCATTTATCTTCTTAATAAATGTGCAAAGGAAGCTACTTTAACTATTGCCAAGTGAGCCTTAGGAACTTTTTCCACGTGACTCTTAGGATCTCATGTGATGCCAACAGAGAATGCTTGGGTGCAACTCTGTGAATGCCTGTTGCCCGCCCTTAAAAGTATTGTCTCTCCACAGTTGCATGTTCAGTCAAAACAGCATTGATAGATATAACAGAATAAACAATTTGTTCAACTTTGGCATTCACAGAAACTCCTCCCTGATTAAAAGCGACCACCTTATAAGCACGTAGCTGAGCTATGGAGTTTCTCCAACAGCCATTAATCATGATGCCTATGTCCTACTTCCAGGATCAAAGGCAGTACTCTCTGAATACCAGTCCCTTGAGGACAACAGCAGGCAAGGGCTCAGTCATGTTCCTTTTGTAGGCATGTGATTAGCCACTGTGAGAACAGGCTGGGTTTGATGAGCCTCTGGCCTGATGCAACAGGGCTCTTGTGTTCTGACTATCCTGGAAATCTTTGCAAGTTAGCCAGTGGACTTTTGACTACTGCAAAATGGACAGGATACATAAATATGTAGTACATTGTGTCTTCCTATGCTGAGGAAGAGGCAGAAAAACAACATCCGTCAAAATGGGACAGGTGTGCTGAAGTGTGGGGAATGTGCTAAAGCTCTTATTTTTAATATCTTTTTTGTTTAGGCATTACTGGCCCAGTCAACATTGATGAATTAGGTGAGAGGAACATGGATTACTCTGTGTATGATCTCCAGGAATTTGGCAACTCAGTTCATTTCATTCCAGTTCTTAACTTTGACAGTGTCAGGAAAACAATCAGGTATTATTTGTGTGTGTGGTTCATGGGCACTTTGCAATTTAATCTTTTGTACAGGAGATTTACCTTGTAAAGTACTATATAATCTTCTTTGTATTCATTCTTTGAAGCAGTATCTTTTCCTTTTTGCCCATTTTATAAAGGGAAGAGCTGAGACCAAGAGTCAGTGACTCACCCAAAGCCATTTGAGTGAATTCTACAGTATGGTGATATTTGAATCCAGAACCCATGTTCAGCTGCCATGTATCCATGCATTATTGTGGTTGTCTGAAAAAAAGAGAGCAAGCAGCTGCTCACACATAGACCTCCATGTAATTCAGACATCCAGTTACTCTGATGTCCTGATCCCATGGAAGTCTACTCTCCAGCATCTGCTCATGCCTAGACTTTGTGGGGCAGCCCTGTTCCCTAGTGCTCCTTTGATGCCTCCACCTGCGACTTTAAATTCTATATTGTAACAACAAACTGAATTCAGCTTTACAAAATCATTTTTAATTCACCTTGTTCTTTGCAAAGATAACCACATTGCATGTGATCTATTAGTCCCATTGAGTTCAATGGGACCAAGTGGTTACAGGACTGCAACCTTACTATTATTTGTTCAGCAGGAAGTGTATTTTGACTGCAACATCCTGTGTCTTGTTCTGATTAGCAAGTCAGCAGAAGTCAGCCTGGTGTCCTCCAGATATTTTGGACTACAATTTCCTATAGCCCCAGTCAGCATAAATGGGCAGCACCAGGTTAAGAGGGACAAGATGCCTACTTACATGCAAAGAGGGATATGCTAGCTGTGTGGAAAGCTGCCATCTTCCTCCTTCTTAAATCAATTCAATGCCTCCTTCTTTATGAAAATCTTGAAATTCTATTTTCATTGACTATCTCTGAAATGAAAAGTGTGGATTTAAAACTACAAGGTTTCTTGCCTTTGATGCTACCCAGGAACAAAATGGTGGCAGGACTAGAAAGTCAATTGTCTTTTTTTTTTTAAAAGATATTTATTAAGATTTTCAGCATAATACAATAAAAAATCAAAAAAGAGAAAAAACAAAAAAAGAAAGTTTTTTTTTAAAAAACACATAAAGTTCACAATCCTTATTTTCTATAACATATTTTCCTGACTTCCCCACACCTCTCCCTCTTGTATTCCAGTTCAGATTGTTGGTTCAACAGGTTCTTGTCCCTATTTTTAAACCTTTTTATATTTAGTTATTTAAAAAAACAACAACCAATTTTACCTTATAGACTTCATATTTATACATCATTTGCTTATTCTTTAAACCTTTTTCTAAAGTCGGCCTAAATTCCCTTCCACGATTTCCCCAATTTTCATACAAATATCCAAACAAAATAAAAACAGAACAAATTAAATTATACACCCTTTGGATTCCCAAACTCCACCCCCCCTTTCCCGGTTTCAATCCCCAACAAACGTCCATCAGTCCATCTACTGTCAGCCTGGAGACCTCACGTCCGAGGCTCTTAATTCTCTCTCAATTCCTCTCTGCCGGTTCTTTTTATAGTCCTTGGTATTAAACACCAAATCTCAGAGAAGCTCTAGTCCAATAAGATCCATGTTTCCTCCAGCCAGACCTCCATATTTAAAAGTGGAGCCTGAATCTTGTTTCTTAATCCTTTCAAGTCCAAATGTCCCCAAAGCTCCACCTTCCACCTTAATCAAATTCGTAATCCTTAGGTCTTCAGATCTCCACATAAGGAGATCCCTCCATTTTTCAGTTCCCAATTCAAACCAGATTTTCATCATCGAGTTCTTATTTGTAGCCACCGTGTCAGGCCTCTGGCCTTCCTTTGTCTTTGACAACATTGCAGCTCCTCCTTCCTTTTCCTCAGGAACAACATATATCTCTTTCTCCTCACTCTCAAATCTCTCAAGTTTCTCTTCTTAGCCAGCTGCATAAGCTTCCTGAGTCGAATCCTTATCAAATTCAATGAATTTGTTTACTGTTAAGTCCAGAGTTGCAACATTTGTAGCCAAAACATCAACTTGGCCTTGTAACTTTCCCAAGAGAACAAAAACTCTGTCCAACTTGGCTTGAATTTCCCCTCCTTCAGCCATTCTTGTAATGTCCCAAAACCCCCTCTAGAGGGATTTTGGTTCCTTGTTATTCATTCCAGTTCAAATCCAAAAATCAAGTTAGTTTGTATCAGCTCTTCCTTGTTTTCAACAAATTATATCAAAATTGTAGCAAATATAGCCAGCAGAAGCAGTAGAAACAAAGTTCCCTATTTCCGTCTTGACAGCTAGTTTGACAGCTGTCAAAATCTTCAGTGCCCTTCCAACAGGCTCTCTCGCGGATCACTCCCAGGTCTAAGGAGGGGTGGTACCTCAGCTCCCAAAGTTAGCTCTTATCCTCCAGTACTATTACTTGTAGTGCCAAATCGTGAAATTAATATCTTTTGCCCAATAAAGAGAAGAAATTCTCATGACCTTAGTTAGCAGGTCCTTGTTTTAGATTGTTTACAGGACGGGGAGACGGACTTCCTGTTTACGCCTTCCCCGATCGTGCCTAATTCAAAAAAAAATTTCCTTTGCAAGTCCAAATTCCGTACTACTCACGGGTTGTTGTTTCGAGGTCCAATTTACAAGAAGAAGTCAGCGCTCTCCGGCCATGGCAACACGGCTTCACTCCGCACGAGAAGCAGTCGACTCTCAGCACCACGCCACTCACCCCGTCCCCCGTTCCGTAGCCTTTAAAAAGGCTCCTTTGCGGGTCGGGGGGCGCTAATGGTGCCCGCCGAGTCACCAGGTTCACAGGCTTCACCGCCTGTGATTTCTAAGGGTCCCCGCGTCGCCGCTGCGGTAAGACCCCACTCCTACGAAGCCGATTCCCTCCGGAGCTCGGAGGGAATCCGCCATTAGCCGATGGCGCTAACCCGGAAGTCCTAGAAAGTCCATTGTCAGTGTTAAATTCAAAGGAGATGCGCTGATCATTCTGTTATCATGATCACTCTGTCATGAGTTCACATAAGCATTGTTCACATAAGCATTGTGTGGCTTCCTTTGAACTAATTTGAACTTGTGCTAACTTGAACTTGTAAACGTTCTTGCACAGATTTCTGAAATGGATAATCACATACTAAAGATGAATGGTATTCTGATACCAGCAGTTATAATGATTATGGGTTGTATGCATCATAACACTGAGGAGGCAGTTCTGTCAGCGCAAGGATTTCTTCACGTGCAATGGAATGTTCTCTGACTCTCCTTCTTTGTGACCCCTCACTAAATCTATTCTAGGTTTCCTGACAACCCTCCAGGCTGATTTGAGGATGGCACAAGTGATGAGATAAGAATGGGGGAAATCCCACTGTGCCAGTACTAATTCTTGTCCTAGGGCAAATTTTAAGTTGAATGCCGCCCATCATTATTTTTTTGGCAGGCTTCTAAAGAACAACTGATCAAATCTTCCTCTTTAACATATTACAAAAATATTTCATCATATTAAACATACTTTACAATAAATCTATCAGTGATATCAACAATGACCTGGTTGACATTAGGCTGTTTGCCCAAACTTTTTTCAAAGGGGGCCAGATTTGATGAAGTCAACATGCCTGAGGGCTGACAAAAATTGCTGATTTTATCCCAGGAAGTAAACTGCCACAGGGGCCAGATTAAACCGAACAGTGGGCCGAGTAAGGCCCCTGAAACGGACTTTGGACATGCCTGCATTGGGGGATTAAGAAACCACAGCTCAGAAAATGGAGGATCACAGAAAGGATGCTGGCACTTGGGACTGGAACAGTGAGACTGGCCTCAGAGCAGTTGCATGATAGCTTCAGTTGCATAGGCTCCATGTATCTATTCCAGTGAACAGACAAATCTTGGACTTAGGTTTGCCCCTCTGTTATTGACAGCCATCCAGGTCCAAGGTAGTGCTGAAGCCTGAGCTAAACACAATGTAGGATACCAGAGCATGTCCATATGCTGCCAAATCAACAAATATTTTCCGAGCATACCATTTTTAATAAATACAAATATGTTACACACAACTCATGGGTAAAAACGCATACCTTGACCTAACACAACAACCCATTTCTCAAAAGATAGCAAAGGCTGAGTGAAGTCCATGGAAGAAAAAAACACACCAACAGTCAACTTCAATAAGTCACTTGCTGGACTTGTTCAAAACAAGCCATTCTTAACCTTTACACCCCAAATTTGGCATAGGCCATCCTGAAATATATCAGATCAGTTTGTTGAACCATTTTGCAATTCTTCTTCTTTGACAATCACTCTTAGCAGAGTAAGATTGTTTTCCATGAACACGGTTTTAATAGTGAGTCTGTAAGTGACTATGGAGGCCAATTCTGGATCCACACATTTTGTAATTATAAGCCGCAGAACCTACTCTCCCCAGTTTCTAGTTAAGATGGCAGAATGCAATCCAATCAACTCACCCTTAAAACTGGGAGGAAAATGGAAGCCAAGATAATGTGAAGAGCTTTCCTGACCTAAGAGCCAGGGAAACTCTAATGAAGGGTTTTCCAAACTTGGGTCTCCAGCAGTTTTTGGACCACAACTCCCATCATTCCTGACCACTGGACCTGGTAGCTAGGGATGATGGGATTTGTAGTTCAACAGCAGCTAGAGACACAAGTTTGGGAGACACTGCTCTAGTGTCTGCACCTGAACCTGAACCTGCTACCTGAAATCCCTCTATTTATATACTTTCATTCATAGGTTTGTAGTTTATGGCTAACTCTGAAATAAAAATGCACTTTTAGTTTCAGATCTGGACTTAATTTCTGCTTCTTTTTCATGTGGAGAATTATGGCTATTTGTACATTCCTCTTTCCTTGTATGGGTAAATTTATCACAAAGTATGTGTGTTAATGAGTTTTGGAAATAAAGAGCCTTCAGCTTTATAATTGATGCAAGATGCTGACATACTTATTGTCTCTGTCCATAGCCCAACCAGACAGATTGACTATATCAGTTGGGCAGATGGAGAAATACCTAAGGACAAACCACTGTGTGGGTTTCACAATGAACACTGCAAAACTCCAGTTACCAGTAAGTGTGATTATGTAATGCCTGCCGGTGAAATGTGGGTTATAAATTTATTACTACTACTAGCATGCAAGTAGGACATACTGCAGATCATGTGTCTTGTATGCCTTTTGCTGTATCAAAGCTGCTCTGTTCTTGTCTGACACAACTATGCAACTACAGCTGTACAGTTCTGACCATTTTCATTCCACCAAGTCAAACCTTGTTGCAAAGAAAACTGATTTATTTGTTTGTTTTTAAGTTACAGTTGTGGCGGGGGCTGTGATCACATGTTCCATTGTATGATTGTATTATAATTAATAGCCATGCTTGTGTGATTTCTTGCTCCTTTATATTCTTTTCGCAGTGGTGCGATGGCCTTGCTGCCTTGAATTTGGCATTTTTTGCTTTGTTTTGTTTTTGGATGTGTTCCCAAGATTCAGCTTCATTTATATGTTCTTTAATGAACTGTTCTTTTGTTGTTAAAAGGTTCAGCCCTGATTGTTATGATAATTCTGCTGATAATATCGGTATTGGGGGCCATTGGTGTGGCAATGTATATAAAAAACCACAAGGGAAACCTTCGAAATGATACGTGGTGGAGAATTAATTATGAGGATATCATCATTTTAAATGATAATAAGGTAAAGGATGAGCTGTTGTGTACTGAAACTCAAGTTCTTTATCCCAAGGATACAGTTCTCCAGGGGCTTATTTGAGCGGATCAGTTGCATTCATGTAGCACTTGTTGGTGGATGTGGAACCATAATGATATAATACAGTTCTGAAGCCAAGTCTTTTCAATAGCCATAGTCTTCATTAGACACTCTACCCCCTTGTTCCTCTTTCTCAGGACCCTTCACAGGTTGGTAGATGACTGCATGAAGCAGAAACTCTCTCATACTGGTGCAATTTTACTGCACTTTTTAGAAACCCTCACTTGCCATAGTCGTGCTTCAGCTTAAGGAGGGTTGACAGTAGAAACATCTCTCGTTTGCCCTGTTAGCTTTATAATTTTATTTCATTTACAATATCACTCAGTAATAAAGGTTTTCTGGGGGGTTAACAATAAGATCAAAACCACAAGAAGTTCTCTTTTTCTGACAAAATGAACAAGGTCTATATATCCTGTATGACTACAATACGTTATTTCATAATTCATTAGTATCAGCAAAAAGAAAAGCAGATGTCAGGGTGGAAGGTTCTAGCCCAGCCTTCTCCCTAACGTGCTAGTTTCCTGTATATAGGAGTATTTTCCCCTCCTATGATGTGAAGTGGTGCAGTTGAGACATAATTCCTCTTGTACTCTTTGTACAAGAACTATGTCTGTGTTTCATACTTACTGTAGGTACTTGCTTTGTTGCAACTTCATGTTAACTACTTGCCACCACTATTGCAAATAATGGTAATAACAATGGCAGGTTTTGAATATTTCAGTAATGGAGCGAAAATTAACGTGGCCATTTGGAATAAACTTTTGCATTTCGGCATTTTTAAATCAAATAATTAAATAATCATTTTTAAACCATAATTAAATCAAAACTGAAATACAAAGTTGCTGAGTTAAGCACTGTAGCACATTCAATAGTTGTTTGTCCCTCGTAAAGGCATAGGTCTCCAAAAAGAACCATACAATCAAAAATCTCATAGCAAATCTCGTAAACAAACAAATAGCATATCAAAAATCCCAAGCTGCTTATTTACAGTAAGTTTTTCTCATGAGAATGGCAATGACGCTTCAATCTGTGTTTTGAAATCTGAATCTAGTAAACACAGTTAACCCAAATTTTGCTTTCACTACTAATGCCAGTGTTATTTTCATTTAGGTCAATATATCAGCTTGTAACATTGCACCTTATATTATCTTTCAAAGGGAAACTTCTGTCTGTCTCAAGCAAGCACACCAGTGTCCAAAGGAACAGAGAGCTTGGGCTCCCATTTGTTTATTTCTAATAATGATGATTCTGGACCGAAGAACAAGCAAGGGAAAGAAGTATTTTACACCACTGTAGGACTTTATCAGGTGCATATGTAAACACCCAGAATATATTGTGCCAAATGGAATTGTGTTCCATTCACTTCTTGAAATATACTCGGAGTCCTGTAGTGATTTCATGCTCTTTATTGCAGCATGTAAAACAGTGATTGAATTGCCCCCAAACCTAAGGCTGTTATATACATTATTTACACAATGAGTCCCATCTGATTGGCTGATTCTGCTTCCCTCTTGGAGCCTGATTGGTCTTTTCCTGCAGGCCAATCAGTTGTTGCATTCTATGATCCTACCAGCCTAATAGGATGATTAACTTTCTCCTGGAGCCTGATTGCTCTTTTCCTGCAAGCCAATCAATTCTAGGATCCTACTTGCCTATTGTTCTAGGATCCAAGCTTAGTACAGTGGTACCTCGAGTTACATACGTTTCAGGTTACATACGCTTCAGGTTACACACCCAGAAATAGTACCTCGGGTTAAGAACTTTGCTTCAGGATGAGAACAGAAATCGTGCAGCGGCAGCAGGAGGCCCCATTAGCTAAAGTGGTGCTTCAGGTTAAGCACAGTTTCAGGTTAAGAACGGACCTCCGGAATGAATTAAGTACTTAACCCGAGGTACCACTGTACATAACACTTCGTGTTATTTCTATTATGTACAGGAGAACAGGGCACAAACTGCCCAACAGAATAAAAGCCAGAATAAGTCACAGGATTCACAGGTAGGATTGTAAAGTGTGACAGTGTTAATTTTCTCCAGGTCTTTCATAATATGCTCTAGCATTGTACAATGGACAGTACCTGTCTTGATAAAGTTCTTAGAATAATGTAGGCATGGTGTAAAGTAATAGATTGTGATGGTTTTCCAAAGGTGTGAATGTTCAGGTGCTAAACCAGACCCATTGGTTCCTATTAGTAACATCACATAGTGTAGTACAGCAACAGTAGGCACTATAATTATCTGCAAGTAATATTTCTGAAAGTATTACCATAATCATTATATTACACTTGACTTATCACTGTTACAAATCAGCTTAGGCTTTTGCCACAATCACCAAGCTGTACTTGTACTGTTGACACTTTTTTCAATTTATATACAGTACATTTCTAATTAAGATGTAGGTTGTAATGTTGATCAGTTCCACATTAATATTTTAACTTTTATTGATCAAGAAATGTACATTTGTTTCCTGTAAATGGCTCAGAGTCACCCACTGAGGCCAGTATTTAATTGTGGGGAAACTGAATTTTCTCAATTATTGCATTTGCTACTGTTGTCTGGAAAATGAACATACCGTATAAACACCATAGGACCTTACTGGATATTATTTGTGTTGCTATAAGTTATGATTCATAAAGCACCCACTTGCGCCACTCACCATTTTGTTTTATTGGAAAACTTATCTTTTTTATATAAAAAAATTGAAATTGTGCTTTACAGCTGTGCTAGAACGGAGAAAAGTTATCCCCGGGGGGTGGGGGTGGGATGCACACTGAGGCAGGAGATAGATGCAAAGTTCTGCTGCATGGGCAGAGGTTATTCCACCTGTAAGATAACTGCATTGGATTCAGCACATCCATCTTACCATCTAGCGGACTTATTAGGGTTTTATAATTCTTGAGCTTGCAAAAGATGGAACGTATTAAGACGTTTATGAATCTGAGCTCAGGATTTCTCTTGCCTCAGACAAAAGCCATCAGCTGTAATGATTGTTCTACAGTTTACCACTCATGGTTTGTCATGAGCACAGGTTTGGACAGCAGACTAAGACAAATCATGTTTAACTCACAGTGACACACCAGCAGCAGAAGTGGAGAGGAGCAAAGTGGCCACAGTTTCCTCTCTAGCAGCCCACACCATGCAAGCCATAGTTGCGCTTAACATTACATATGAACCAGGCCTATGTATCATTACTATTATGTAATATATTCCTCTTATTTGTCTGCCCATTATTTCTACCAATATGTAACCAGAGTAACTAACTAAGTCCTCTGTAAATTCCTAGAGTGGCTTAGTTGATGCAGTCACACAGAAAGATCCTCAATGTATCCCTGAAGATTCCTACCAGACTACATTCATTTCTCCCCAACAGTTTCCATGTTAATGTATTGTGCCTCTTACAATTTCTGTTTCAGGGAATTGTTGTTGCTCTCAAATTCATTGATAATCAAACAGATGCCTGGATCCGGAAACCATCAGTTCTCCAGGAGGTTCGGGTGGTATGTTTCATTCTTAAATAGTTTAACAAATTTCCATTTGAACAGTAAGCTAACTGAAACAGGCAGGTGATCTAAAATTCACAACTGAAGTAAGGAAGTTTATTAAGTAATGCAGAAAAAACCATGAACTGACTGAAATTTCTAAATGAAGCTATAGGTCGATATGCTTTGGAAAACAGATTTAATTAGCAAGGTCTCCAACGCAGGGCATTGTCTTGCTTTGATTAGATATCTCAGAGTGGTCCCATAGCTTATTTCTTCTGCAATGCCAGTAAGAAGGAGCAAAGCTGGCTGAAAAAGATTGCATTTGCTTTGCTGTATGGTGTCAAATCTGGATACCACACTTCCCAACATTCCTTTGCTTTAGATGAGAGAACTGAGACATGAGAATCTGGTGGCCTTTTATGGGATATGTCCTGAAGCTCCAAACATGTGCATTGTGATGCATTACTGTAAGAAAGGTAGCCTAAAGGTGAGTATTGTATATCAACGTTTAGAACAATTATTACATTAAAGTAGTTCATACTTAATTGCCCTAGAAAGGATTACTAAAGCAGTGTGTTGCCAAGTCATATATGCTATTTTTGGCTCTCTTCAGTATTATAACTCTATCTATCTATTATCTATCTATCATCTATCTCTATCATCTCACAAGACAGCCAATGGAGGTGCCCTCCAGATATGCTCCTGATCAGTGACAGCCAACATGGTTAATGTTCAGGAATAATGGGATGTGGTTCAGCACATCTGGAAGGCACATGGGGGGAGGAGGGGGGAGTCCTCTTGCAAAAGTGGCAATAGTTGCTCTAATGGGATGCAGTAGTTGAATACCACCCCAGTTGAATGTGTGGTTTGCCCCATGAAAGTCATGTGTACCTCAGTAATGTTTCCACAATACTTAAAGTTTTGCCTTTTCAGTCATTTCAAAGAGTTTTGTCTTCTTTCCATCAGTATAATAATAATAATAATAATAATAATAATAATAATAATAATAATATTTTTTTTTATATCCCACCCTCCCCAGCTGAAGCCGGGCTCAGGGCGGCTAACAACAATAAAATAATGCAACATTCTAAAAACATTTCATTATAAAAATTAATTAAAATTAAATTGATGGCAACCATTAAGCAAAAATTATGTGCAGATTGCCGAAGGAGGGAGTCAGGTATGAGCTAAGCATGGCTCCAGGCAGCTGATATATATTTATATGCCTACTTTGAGTGGAGTCAGGCAGCAAGTGCAATTGTATCTCAAAAGAAATATTTCTACATGTTCATTTTCTAGGATGTTTTGATGCATTCTGATATCGAACTGGACTGGATATTCAAAATCTCCTTTGCCTATGACATAGTCAATGTAAGTATGGAGTAATGGAATTGCTGTCAGCTACTAGGACAGTCATTAAAAAATGCTGTTATTGTAGTGACTGACTGCTGAAAAGAAGCCAGAAAGATCCATATCCATCACAAGCATCTGTTGTTTTTGTAGATAAAGCATTGGTGTTTATCAGAGAGAGAGTGTGTGTAAACTGCATGAAGTTTTGCAACCCAATTCTAAGAGCACTGGGATCTTCAGATGGTGCCGAAACATTATCTGATGAAGTGGATTGTTTGGAGCATATCACACCCGTGTTTCAATATCAGAAGCGGCACTTTGAAAAGTGTTGTTTTTAGTCTTTGCATGTTACATGATCTAATAGCCACGCACTTTTGATTATTCCATTTCTGTACCATGTTTATACATCAGTGGCAAATGAAGAGGCTTTTCCATGGTTAGCATCAGTTGTGGAATTCACTTCCCTTGTACCAGGGCTGCCAACTCGCCCTCAGTATTGTGGGTGCCTGCCACTGCAATGCAGACGTGTGAACACGCACACACTCCTCCTTTCCAAAGCCAGTGAGGCACCCTTTTCCATGTCCGAGCTCCCCCCTACTGATTAAGGGTGCCTCGCTCACTGACTGCGGAGGGTGGAGCTGAACTGCTTCTCTCTCAGAGGCAGCACTGCTGCCTCCCAGCTTTTCTCATTGACTTTGTGGGTGCCCAGCCTCCCATAATTATATTATTGTGGGTTCCCAAGAAGCCACAGCTCCCTGGAGTTGGCTCCTATGCCTTGTATACTCCCTCTTGCATTTTGTGCTAGGCTTTCAGTAGATGAAGTGTTCTGTTTTTCTTATTTTTATTTGGACGTATGTGTGTGTGTATTTTTTAACTTTGACCTCTCCCAAAGTAGAACATATAAGATGAGTTTATGACCTCCAGAAAAGGCACAGGTGGCAACAACTAGGAAACTCTGATCTAGAGACAAAAGCCTCAATCCAGAACATTGAAGTAAAAATTTAAAAGTGTTACCTATGTAACCTGCTAAAATAAATCAGTGTGGTGTAGTGGTTAAGAGTGATAGGCTCGTAATCTGGGGAACTGGGTTCGCTTCCCCGCTCCTCCACATGCAGCTGCTGGGTGACCTTGGCCTAGTCACACTTCTCTGAAGTCTCTCAGCCCCACTCACCTCACAGAGTGTTTGTTGTGGGGGAGGAAGGGAAAGGAGAATGTTAGCTGCTTTGAGACTCCTTCGGGTAGTGATAAAGCAGGATATCAAATCCAAACTCTTCTAAATCTATGCAATGAATGAAATACAATCCAAAGCTAAAAAGTTCTTGTTTGTGGAAACTGCAGAATCCCAAGCTAACTTGCTTTGTTTGGTACATGTATTTCATGTCTTTGTCTACACTGTGCGTTTGAATTTTAGGGTATGGTGTTCATTCACAACAGCCCCCTGAATTCTCATGGAAACTTAAAGCCCACCAACTGCCTGGTAGACAGTCGCATGCAGGTGAAGCTGTGTGGCTTTGGGTTGTGGGAATTTAAATATGGAAGGAAATCTCAGGTAATGGCAGAAGAAAGCAATTATGCAGGTAAGAACATTAAGTACTTTCCATTCCAAGAAAAAAAGCACCACCCACCAGAGCATTTTGCATGCAAATGTTTTAGTAGAGGTTTATCTTTATTTTTATTTATTAAATTTATATACCACCCTTTGTCCAAAGGTCACAGGGTGGTTCACAGAAAAAAGATACAAAAAGAAAACACAAAATACAAAAACAAACAAACCAATAACTCCCCTCCCACAAACACATTTATTTATTTATTTTATTAATAATATTTATTAAAGTTTCAAAAAAATTACAAAAATAAGGAAAAAGAAAAAACAAAAAATACAAAATACAGAAAAAGAAAAAACAGTTAAAAAGAAATCCATCTTTCCATAACTTATCTTTCATTTACTTATTTCCTTGACCTCCTCACACCTCCCTTTTTTGTATTCTGGTTAAATTGATTGTTTCAGCAAGTCCTTTCCATTCTTGTAGTTATCTTATTAATTTATCTTAATATATTGTAACTTTGCATTCTGACCTGTTAACAATCCATTCTTCCTTAACCCTATATAACATTACTGCAAAAACCACATTACTTCATTCCAACATCCTTTTAACATTCCTTAATTTTACAATGTTTCTGTAGATAGTCTTTAAATTTCTTCCAATCTTCTTCTACCGACTCTTCTCCCTGGTCTTGGATTCTGCCAGTCATTTCCGCCAGTTCCATATAGTCCATCACTTTCATCTGCCATTCTTCCCGGGTGGGTAGCTCTTGTGTCTTCCAATACTTCGCTATAAGTATTCTTGCTGCTGTTGTTGCATACATAAAAAAAGTTCTATCCTTCTTTGGCACCAATTGGCCAACCATGCCCAGGAGAAAGGCCTCTGGTTCCTTCAGGAAGGTATATTTAAATACCTTTTTCATTTCATTATAAATCATCTCCCAGAAAGCCTTAATCTTTGGGCACGTCCACCAAAGGTGAAAGAATGTGCCTTCAGTCTCTTTACATTTCCAACATTTATTATCAGGCAAATGATAGATTTTTGCAAGCTTGACTGGTGTCATGTACCACCTGTATATCATTTTCATAATATTCTCTCTTAAGGCATTACATGCCGTGAACTTCATACCTGTGGTCCATAACTGTTCCCAGTCAGCCAACATAATGTTATGTCCAACATCTTGAGCTCATTTAATCATAGCAGATTTCACCGTTTCATCCTGAGTATTCCATTTCAACAGCAAGTTATACATTCTTGACAGAATCTTAGTTTTGGGGTCTAACAGTTCTGTTTCCAATTTTGATTTTTCCACCTGGAAACCAATTTTCTTGTCCAAATTGTATGCCTCCATTATTTGATAATAATGAAGCCAATCTCGCACTTTGTTTTTTAGTTTTTCAAAGCTCTGCAATTTTAATTTATCTCCCTCTTGTTCCAAAATTTCCCAATATTTCGGCCATTTAGCCTCCATATTGAGTTTTTTCTGAGCCTTCGCTTCCATCGGTGACAACCACCTTGGGGTTTTATTTTCCAGTAGGTCCTTATATCTTATCCAAACATTACCACAAACACATTTAAAAGACCGTAGATTATTTAATTAGCCAAAAGCCTAGTGATAGAGGAATGTTTTTGCCTGCTGCCAAAAGATATGTAATGAAGGCACCAGGTGAATCTCCCTAGGGAAAGCATTCCACAAATGGGGAGCCACAGCAGAAAATGCCCGTTCTAGTGTTGCCACATTCAGACCTCTCATGGAGGAGCTATGTGAAGAAGGGCCTCAGATGATGATCACAGGGTTGGGTTCAGTTTGTATGGGTTCAGTTCGTAAATGGCTCTTGTGGTCCTGAGCCATTTAAGGCTTTATAGGTCAAAAACAGCACTTTGTAATGAGCAAAGAAACTGACTGGCAGCCAGTGCAGTCAGGCCAGGATTGGTGTATGCTCAAACCTTCTTCTCCCAGTATGTAAACTGGATGCTGAATTCGGCACCAGCTGAGGTTTCCAAGCCATCTTCAGAGGCAGCCCCACGTAAAATGTGTTGCAGTAAGCTAATGTTTAACATTGCTTAAAGGCATGTTCATTGTGTTAAGGTCCTATCTTCGGGCTGAATGGTGGGTTGTACATTTAATACAAGGAGAAGGGGACGACAGAGGACGAGATGGTTGGACAGTGTTCTCGAAGCTACAAACATGAGTCTGAACAAACTGCGGGAGGCAGTGGAAGACAGGAGTGCCTGGCGTACTCTGGTCCATGGGGTCACGAAGAGTCGGACATGACTAAACGACTAAACAACAACAACAACATTTAATAAGAATACCCAGTCAGCAGATACCTGCATTTCACATTGCAGAATACTGGAAAAACAAAATCTTGTCATTACATGGTTCTCTACCCAGCTGTTTAATGTATGTAATACAAGAGTCTCCACTCATGCTAGAAGGACTGGAAAACAGGAAAGAAAACAATTTGAAAATGCAACTGATTTGAATAGCGTTCAGATATTCTGAAATATCAGGGTGTGGGTACAGAGAGAATATCTCTGAGAATGCTGAATGCTGTGATTGTGAAGTTTATGACTTTCCCACAGCAAGGTTGTGTCTTTCCATGTTGCAATTACCATATTTTTCTGTGTATACGCCGAGGTTTTTTTTATTATAAAAAGTGTCAAAAATTGGGGGTCATCTTATACACGGATAGTGCAGAGGAGGGAAGGACAATTGGTGTCAGTCATGAGCAGGAGATTGTCAGCGGCGATTTGGCGGGTGATTGGTGGCTGCTGGTGCAAAACAGATTGATGATTGGTGGCTTCGCTGAGGTGTGCGATTGTTAGCAGTGGTCAGGTGGGTGAGCGATTGTCGGTAATCCCCCCCAAAAAGGCTCAACAACTCTGGGCAACCCCCCCAAAAAAGCTTAACAACTGTGGGAAATTTCCCCCATTTCCTTAATTTGGTGTCCCAAAAAATAGGGGTCATCTCATACACACAGAGAGCCAGTGTGGTGTAGTGGTTAAGAGCAGTAGTCTCGTAATCTGGTGAACCGGGTTTGCGTCTCCGCTCCTCCACATGAAGCTGACTTTGGGCTAGTCACACTTCCTTGAAGTCTCTCAGCCTCACTCACCTCACAGAGTGTTTGTTGTGGGAGGGGGAAGGGAAAGATTGTTAGCCACTTTGAGACTCCTTAGGGTAGTGATAAAGCAGGATATCAAATTCAAACTCTTCTTCTTCTTTATGGGAGCGGGTTATACACAGAAAAATACGGTATGTCTCCAACTGGCAAAGTCTCCTGGCAAGAAAGCAAATTGGGCAGGATGTTAGTGAGTGAGGTTTTGAGGGGTGGTGTAGCAGTTAGTAACACAAACAGTCGTTATTAATTACAGATGGGTTATGAAATAATAATTAATTGTGGTTGTTTGCTGGTTCACAGAGCAAGCTTCCATGGAAACTCCAGAGGGCAAAACTAGGATTGACAAATACAGAAACCTCCTGGTGCTTGTTTTCATACATTGCATCATGCACATGATAAAAGACGGCACCTTCACGCCTTGGTGCTGGCTCTGGGGAGTGGGTGCAGGGCAATTTTCCGTGTCCTCAAGTTGTTTGCAGTGCCCACAAGAAGCGGTCTGCATAATGGTGGGGTCAAGGCTAGCAACTACCTATTAGCAGGTGGGCAGGGCCTGGCCATCCCAAATTCTAATATACAGTCATACCTTGGTTCTCGAACGGCTTAGTTGTCAAACAAATCAGCCCCCGAACGCCACAAACCCAGAAGTAAGTGTTCCGCTTAGGGAATGTTTTTCGAAAGCCGAACGTCTGAGTGCAGGAAGCTCCTCCAGCCAATCGGAAGCCGTGCTTTTGAGAACCAAGGTACCACTGTATACTATTACCAACAAAGCTGTGGTATTCATTGCTGCCAGCAACATACCTGGATGTGTCTGGGGCACAACTATCTACATGGACTTCCCTGTAATTTAGCATATGCTATGGCCTAAACGGAGATGAATAAGCATCTGTAGAGAATGCAAAAAGGAAACAGGGATAGTTGAGGATTTCTGCCTTTGTGAATTTCTGTGTGAAATTATCTGTTCTGCACCTCTTGGAGTAAAGATTGTAGCGACACAGTTTGTTGGCATTTTGAACGAGTAAAGATTCATAATGAATTGCTATTTATTTATTTTTAAAATACAAATTAATGTGGAACAGAATGAAACGATAGGTTAACTTGTGCAAAAATGACAAAGACCAGAAATGGATAGCTTTGTCCCCCTTTGGGAATGGGCAAAACTCATAATTACTCACCAATTACACCTGGGGTAAAACTACTTAATGGCAGCAATTTTAACAGACTGTTGAGCCTTTTAAATAAATGTTTTATCATTCCAATATTTTCTCTCTTCTTATTTTAGAGCTTTACTGGACAGCACCTGAATTGCTAAGAATGGCAGAATATCCATTCCATGGCACCCAGAAGGGGGATGTGTACAGCTTTGCTATTATTATGAGAGAACTGATATACAATCATGAAGATGGTCCATTCCATGATCTAAGCCAGAATGCAGAAGGTTGTTTCTTTGAGATCTGACCTTGAGCTTTATTTTTTCTTCCAGATGTGTAGGAAAAGCAACAAAATCCTCTGTGTGTGTTTGTACATCTAACATGTCCTCCTCCTCAAAATTATGCAGTCCATTAACAATGGAAACAATACAAACAATATATAATTATGGAGCAATTATAATTATAAAGGTAAAGGTACCCCTGCCCTTGCGGGCCAGTTGTGTCCGACTCTAGGGTTGTGTGCCCATCTCACTTAAGAGGCCGCGGGCCAGTGCTGTCCGGAGACACTTCTGGGTCACGTGGCCAGTGTGATGAAGCTGCTCTGGTGAGCCGGCACCAGCGCAGCACACGGAAACGCCGTTTACCTTCCCACTATAAAGTGGTACCTATTTATCTACTTGCACCTAAGGGTGCTTTCGAACTGCTAGGTGGCCAGGAGCTGGGACCGAAAGACAGGGGCTCACCCCGCCGCACGGATTCAAACCGCCAACCATGCAATCGGCAAGCCCTAGGCCCTGAGGTTTTACCCACAGCGCCACCAGCGTCCCTTTAATTATCAATATAGAGCAAGGGAAAGAAAGGAAGATGAGATCAAAACATATTAGGAAATTCTATGCCTGTGAATGTGGTTTGTTTCTTCAAACAGTAGTAACCCTGAAATTAAAACTGCCACTAAAGAAAACATATGCATTATGCAACTCCCTTTGAAAAGCAATTCATCTAATAAATGATTCTCAAACTCTTGTTAGTAGAAAGACTGGGCCTGATTCAGTTTTTTCCTTAACGAGTCACACATGTTTTCTATCAATAGCAAACTGTATTCCATACAATTTCTAGATATTAGCAATTTCCATACAGTTGCTAACATGCTAGAGCCTTCCTTTCTCTCTTTTTCTATTTTTTTTAATTCCATTTTTAAATTGTTTCTCAAGAAATGTCTCAAAGTCATTTCACAGTAAAAGCATCAACAATATGAACAATTAATGACAGGTAGTAATACTAATATTTTCATAGAAATTGCAAAGTTTAAAATAGTGCTTGTGATCAACAAGGTGAAAGTGTTCCAAAACAGGGTGCATATCTAAAAAGTTACTGAGCTTTGCTCAGAATCCAAATTTAAATAACTATTTACTGCAAATACAGGATATGGAAATTCATCCTATATTTAGCAAGTTTCATAAGTTAATTGGCTAACTCAGGGTCCTAAATAATGTCTACAAGATTAAGTTGCACAGTCTCAAAACCAATATTCCCATACTTAATGCCTAGTAGACCAAATATACTCCATATTTATTCAAATAAATTACTGTACTATATTGCAAATCTATTTCCAACTGGTTATGGCTGCAAGCAATATGCATTTAGATTACTATGACATATCTCAGTCTAGCTCATATTCGAAAGGAACTGGCTGAAAAGAACATATATTGCCATTTCTTTAACAACTGCATGGCTTGCTGGCCCATTTCTGGGTAAAATTCAAAGCCCTACAGTGCTTGGGAAGAGCATTGTTTTCTTCCACATGAAGTTGTCCACACACAAAGACTCCATGGGCCTTCTCCTCATCTCTGCTTTTGAGCAAGGTTGCGAAGTGACTTCCAGAGACAGGAGAGATGCCTTTTGGGCTTTCCCCCCCTTCTCTTGGGGAGAGTGGCTGTGCACACCAGGGGTTCCAAGAGTGATCTGAGGAATGGGGTTCACCACCTTTATCGTGACATTTAGGAAGCTGCTTTATACTGAGGCAGACCATGGTCCATTCCTACAGACCACCAGCAGCAGCTCTCCAGGTTATCAGACAAGGTTCTCTCCCAACCCTTGCTGGAGAGGCCAGAGATGGAACCTCATACTTTCTGCATGCAAAGCAGATTCTCTACCACTGAATTATGGTTCTTCCTCAAATGTTGAAAGCATATAAAATTAACAGAACTGAAAGCAAAAGAAAAAGAAAAAGAAAAGAAAAGAATTAATATTCTGAAATCTGACTCATACTGTTTGTTTGTTTGTTTTTTTGTTCCAGAGATAATAAAAAGAATCCAGGACCCTAATTCTCCTGTTCCACTGCGCCCTTCTATTTCAACACAGAAATGTAATGAAAGGATCGTTGCACTTTTGAAGGCATGTTGGGATGAATATCCAGAGAGGAGGCCAACATTCCTCAACATCAAGAGAGCACTGAAAGATGCCAGTCCAGAAGGGTGATTATTTTCCTTCATGTGAAACCAAGTATGTGTGGTTATTATTCAGGACGGAAAGCTAACCTTCATGTTGGGTTCTGTTCCTGAAGATAAAAAATAAAATAAACCACACCTCAATTGTGTGGTTGCCAAATCTCAGTATTCTCACCTCTTTGCCTCCATTTGCTAAACCAGAAAACAGTGAATGGGATAGGAAGAGTTTCTAGTTGAGGCCAAATGCAGCCCACCCCCCGCCCCTCTATCTGACCCTTGGGACTCTTCCTAGGCCATGACTCTTCACTAGCTCTACTCTGCAACGCTGTCAAGTATTTTTGCCTATCTGGAATGTGTCCTTCGACTGTGATCATGCTTCTTGCTTGCCTGGAAAGGTGTGTGTATAGAAACCTGTTTTTTGCATGGCTGGAATGTAGCCTCCTGGACCAAGGTAAGGGTCACGTCCATTGCTCTGCCTATTTATTTTTTTTGCCTCTTACTGCATTCACTGCTAGCATGTGGCCCCTGAAAGGTTGCCCATGCGGGAGTGTGAAAAGATTCTCTACACATGCATCAAAACAGTTCCAGAGACAATAATGCACTATCTTACAAACAATGGAAAGAAATTTGGTGGAAACGGATACGCACCAGTTCCTTCAAATGTGTGTGTTTTTGTTGTTTTTTTGGAACATTTCCAGAAGTCACTTCGGTATCTTGGACAACATGGTGAATAAACTGGAAAAATACGCAAATCATCTGGAGGAAGTGGTTGAGTCAAGGACAACTCAGCTGATGGCAGAGAAGAAGAAGACAGAAAAGCTTTTATCAGCTATGCTACCTGGGTAACAGAAACCCTTTACTGCTTCTAAGCCATTCTCCAGTAGAAGATGCCATGAAACACTTTCACCGTTGGAATAAGTCCTGCCCAAGAATGAGTTGGCAGTTATGTGCATTAGGCCTTTGCTTGAACCCCAGTTTTCTTATATTTCATCTAGCTTAAAAAAGAAATAACAAGTCTCTATTGAACATAGTTATGGATATAGGTTTGGAAATATTAAAATATGATTACTTAAATTGAATTGGGCCACCCCACACACACACACACACACACACACACAGAGTGGGAAACCAAACAATATATACAAAAGATTTGTTTATTAGTTGATATATGTATAACATGCAGTATATTAGAGGAGGTTGCTTCAAAAAATTGCTTCAGAAACGTGTGTATTAGTCAAAACTATGTATAAAGGTGTGTATTAGGAGAAATTAACACTAAAATCCTGAATAATTTTCATGGGGATTTTAAAAATAAATAATTCCCAGATTGCTGCAGAAATGTGAACTGAATTTAAAACAGAAAAATGAGAAACCAAAACAAATGGATTCCTTCATCTCTGCCCTTTACCCGTATTCTTGTTCCAGTTTCATTGGAGAACAACTTGTTGCTGGGAAATCAGTGGAACCCGAGAGCTTTGATTCAGTCTCCATCTTCTTCTCAGACATTGTTGGCTTCACCAAGCTATGTTCTCTCAGCTCTCCATTGCAGGTTGTGAATCTCCTCAATGACCTGTACAGTCTGTTTGATAACATCATTAAAAACTACGATGTCTACAAGGTAGGCAGACAGCATTCCCTGGAATTGAGTGGGTTGATTTAAAGGGCATTCTGCTATTATTGTTGATGTTAATCTCTGATTAGTTCTGGCCACATACACATACTTGGCTCCCTTTCATCCAAAGGAAAGAACTACCCATTGGGAGGAAGCCAGGCTAGCATGGATACATCCCTGTGAGATACTAAAAGTGGGATGAGCTCACTCCAAAACTTAAATTTTTAAAATAAAATAATGAAGTTCCCCTCAGGGAAGGGCATGCCAAGTCATTCCTCTTGGTACTAATGAGGGCACATCAGTAATGGACCATGTTTTGACACCTGTCATCAGTAGAGTATCTCTGAAGATAATAACGAGAAATGAATGAGGGGTTCCTTTCATCTAGCTATTGTGTGTGTGTGTGTGTGTGTGTGTGTGTGTGTGTGTGTGTGTGTATCATATGTGGGTTCTGAATTAGGCATAACCTTTCTAAGCAGTTGAACTCTTAAGGCTTCCTTCATTTTCCCATTTCTCACTTTTCAATTTAAAAAGCGCTAATGATTCCTTTGATTGCTTACAGGTTGAAACTATCGGAGACGCCTATATGGTTGCTAGCGGCCTCCCCATTCGCAACGGGAAGAAACATGTTGAGGAAATTGCTACCATGTCTTTGCACTTTCTCAATGCAATCATTTCCTTCAAGATTAGGCACATGCCGAAGGAGAAACTGAGCCTGCGTATTGGTATTCATACAGGTGAAAGGCAGTGGTTTCATCTAAGCATGATTTTAAAGCTTTTGCTACGTTGTTTGTTAAGTAAGGGTTCTGAGAGTTGCTGTGAGACCCCTTCCCCTCCTCAGAGAACTACAAGTCCCAGAGTTCCTTGGAAAGAGGAATTGATTGTTAAACCACTCTGGGAATTGCAGCAATGTGAGAGAATAGGAATATTCTAACAAGTCTCCTCACCCTTAACAAACTGCGGGTTGCAGGATTCTTTGGGGGAAGCCACAACCGAGACGACTTTAAATGTATAGTTCAGTAGAATGCCACTCACTGAGGGATAGTAATTAGTAAAACAAATTGAGACTCGTAGCTGCAAGTAAGATTGCAGTGAAATTACAGGGTCAAATCCTGTGATTGTGCCAATATAGACAATATGTTCTGAGATATAATTAATTTGAAGGGAATCTGGCACAAGGAGTAAAATTTTCTCGGCATCATTTAAGATTTGATTCACAAGTGTATTTTTGACGTGATTTAAGTCTGGTCACATTCTCATTTGTGTGTATCTATGTAGAAAATGGCTGCAGAAATGTCTGACGTTAGTACTTCAGGGTAACTCAGTCTACTTGACTACATAAAGGTAAAGGTAAAGGGACCCCCGACCATTAGATCCAGTCGCAGCCGACTCTGGGGTTGCGGTGCTCATCTCTCTTTATTGGCCGAGGGAGCCGGTGTACAGCTTCCGGGTCATGTGGCCAGCATGACTAAGCCACTTCTGGCGAACCAGAGCAGCGCACGGAAACGCCGTTTACCTTCCTGCCGGAGCGGTTCCTATTTATCTACTTGCACTTTGATGTGCTTTCGAACTGCTAGGTTGGCAGGAGCAGGGACCGAGCAACGGGGGCTCACCCCGTCATGGGGATTTGAACCACCAATCGGCAAGTCCTAGGCTCTGTGGTTTAACCCACAGCACCACCCGCGTCCCCACTTGACTACATATCCCCCCAAAAAAACCAAAAAACATGACTGCTCTGTGGGAAGTAGAAAAGACAATTGGTAAATGGGATCACATTGCTGTAAAATCCAAACATTAATTCATAACTCTCAAAAGCATCATTGCATATGAGATTCTGCCTTTCTTTTCTCTGTGGCTGATGCCTTTCCTGGTGTTTGTTCTTCTAGGCCCTGTTGTTGCAGGTGTGGTGGGGATCACAAGGCCACGTTACTGCTTGTTTGGAGACACAGTGAATGTGGCTTCAAGGATGGAAAGTACCAGCTTACGTACGTTGCATGTATTTGTTATGAAGGTATGAGAAAGGCTGGTGTAAACTCCAAAAGGCGAGAGAACATGTTGTGCTTCAAAAGCCAATGAATGAAAGCTTAGAGCAGGGAGAGAAGCAGAACTTTCAGCAATGTATAATCATGAAGGGATGTCTTCAGTCCAGTTGCTGGGAAGCAACAAGAGAATTACATAGCTATTATGCCATCCTTGTGTGCTTCCCTGAGGCAGGTGGTTGCTCACTATTGGCAATAGGTTAATGAACTATACAGACCTTTGTTCAGACTGAATAAGGAATTTTCTTCTTCTTTTTTTAGAGTATTACAAAGTGAAGAAAAATGAAAAGTTGGTGGGCACATTTCATGTCAAGAACTGTCATCATTCCCATACACCACACTTGCCTCTGAATTGGCAACTGAGACAGTGGTACTCAACACTGGGAGTTGGATTTAGCTTAGGATCTGCTGCCCCCGTTCTACTGCTTTTTAAGCACCATGCCCCCTATGTTCCATAGTGGGTGGTCCTAACAACCAGCTTCCAATCGATGCTCAGCTGTAAGGCCACTTGATTTGTTAGTTGAAATCAGCTGCCGTTTCCTTGTGCCCACCTATTTCTCTTACCTCATAGCCAGGTCCTAACACTGAAAGTGTTAGTTGGTACAAATATAAGCAACTGTCCATATTTGTTTTTACTACAACATTTTTAGAGTTTTTCTTTCCAATATAGGCAATCAATATGCAATATGGTAAATTCTCTCTCTCTCTCTCTCTCTCTCTCTCTCTCTCTCTCTCTCTCTCTCTCTAGCTCTCCAGATCCATGTCTCTATGATCACAGCAAATGTTCTCCAGATGATTGGAGGTTATGATTTGCAGGAAAGAGGGACCATAAGAATAAAGGTATAGTTCTCATGGAAATAGGGGTTCCTAGAGCTGGGAAGAACCCAGTGGTGATCTAGTCCAAGCTTCTGCACAAACATGAGGCCACCAGCTTCTAGCCATATGAATTTTTAAAATTCAAAGTCAGGCAACAGTCCTCCACCACAAGCAAGGAGCAGATGCACTGGAGAAAGGTATACCTTGTGAAGACATCTGCCCGTAGCTTAATATCGTGTGAAGTTGTACATGTTGAGTTTTCAATGTCATGGGGCCTTGGCCTCAGAACTAGGTGATGGATTGTCAGGCACTTTGACTAGTAACAAATTTAGGTCAATCACTGAACTATTGGGGGGCAATAGTTGGACAATACTATTTATTTTTAATATGTCTGTAAGCAGCCATTCCTGGGTTCTAATATACATACAGTGTTCTGGGCCCAGAAAATCCTGTTGCACCTCATGGTTCTGAGTAAGTCTTGACAACAAGAGCCAGAGCTCTCCACCCCCTAAAAAGAGTCAGTCTAAATATGCATCTATACATATATATTAGGAAATGGAAATCTATGTAATGGACCTGTGCCCTGAGTCTAAATACCTAGCAATCTCCCTGATGTGGATACTGGGAGAAAGGATGGAAAATTCCAAGAATCCATCTTCCCTGTTTTTTTCACACCACCTTTACCTTTTACCTTGAAGGAAATTCATTTTATTTTTCAAAGCACCAACTATTCCTAAGGTGTGTGCAATCATTTAGAGGATTGGTTTTGTTGTGGTTATGTGAGGCAACTTTGCTTTCATGTTATTTCTCTTGGCTGCCAGGGCAAAGGACAGCAAAGAACGTTTTGGCTGAAAGGAAAGGTTGGATTCCATCTGCCCCTACCAGAGTTTGGCAGTGATGTAGAAAGCCGCCCAAAGGGAAATGCTGAGGTAGACATGTAGCTATTAGACCCGGCAAGCAATAACATACATTGGACAATAATACATAACTCATATGTGATAAGTGCAGTGTTTGCATGGGGGAAGGATTAGCGCTTGGGTGTAGGCCAAGTACACCCACCCCAAGGGGCACAAACGGGTGGTAGTTGAATTCCTTATTGGTAAAGCACTCCATTGCAGAATCTCCCAGGGTACACTGCTCCCGCTACATAGCTAGCTAGGCATTTACTCCCTAGCCTTGTGCCCTGAATGTTGGAGCAACAACATGACCACCTCTCTTCCGGAATGCAAATCCCCTCACTTGACAGAGCACGCACAAGCAACCTGCAACTTTCCCTGAACCTGGTGCTTTAAGCCTCTCCTTATCCTTGGAGACAGAGGAGGAGGGGACGGAAGAGATCCTAATGACCCAAGTCTTCTAAGGACTGTCTCTTCCTCCCAATCCTTCCTGCAACTCCTCCCGCACCTCTGACAGCCCCATCTCTTCCTCTTCCCTCAGCCCCAACTCCTGCCTTGCAGAAAGCACAGAACCCCACAAGTCACTGTCTCCTTCTCTTAGATCCCTTCCAGCTCCCTTGCCTCCTCCACATGCCTTTTGGAATCCTGCCAGCCACTGACATCTACCATTGGTGGAAATAGAGCCATATGAAAGACTGAAATTGCTTTGGTAGTTTTTAACTGATTTAATGGCTGGGAATCTTCACAATTTATCCTGTCACAATAAGTCCTCTTCTTATCCTCATCTGCCAGTGGGTGCGCAAATATTCCATTAGTTCTGCCCCCACACCCGATGATTTGGGCTACAACTCCCATTAGTCATGTTAACATGAGTGTTTTGGCTAGGGCCAATGAGAACTGTAGGCCCAAACTTTTGGAGGGCACCAAGTTTGCTAAATCTTCTTTAGTCTAACCATCCTTTAGCTTGGCTTTCTTTTCTGGGGCCTTATGCTCTGTGAGTTTAACCTTCACATTCATAGTTCCTCCTGCTCCTCCCCCCTCCTCCCTCCCTGGTTTTGGAGATGGAAAAGCTGTGTGTGGGGAAATCAAATCCCTTAAGCTAGGTTAGCCAAAATTGCGTCCCATCAGCTCCAGGCAGCATATCTAGAACAGATTGTGTGTTTGTGTGTGTGCAGGGGGTGCAGAGCAGGGTGGGAGAGGGAAAGGCCTGTTGAGTAAGCAGAAATGCTTGTGCCAACAGGACCCTAACTGAGTGCTGAACTGGATACAACCCATATTGTCAGTCTGTGCAAGTACTTAGTTGAGTCAGTTATAGCACTGTAGTATTTTAGAAACTATTTCCAAATAGTTCCTCAGGATACCTAGCCCAGGCCCAAATACAAATTATATCTTAACAGTGGCTAAATAGGACTCATTTATGGTCATAGTCAACCATCAACAAGATCTTAACTCAGAGTAGTGTAGCGCAATGTCAGAGCTGTTACAATGACTAATCGGTTGCCTTGTGCACTTTCAAATGGAGTGTGGGAGCTGACAAATGCATTTCAGTTCTGGGGACAAGTGTTTGTAAGAATATTGTTTCTCTACAGTGATAGCTGCAGTGAGAACAACAAGTGAGATTAATGAACAAACTCTCAAACAGCCCCCCTTTCAATATTATTTATTAAAATTCCCATTAATTATATCCACTATACAGGGCTGCCTTCAGATGGCCCAGGAGTTGGACGACTCCATATCCTCCAACACTTCTTAGAAGAAAATAAGGATGTCCTAAGGAAAAGCAGGACATTCCGGTATCAAATCAGAAACTGAGACAGCGGGACTGTCCCTGGAAAACAGGGACACTTGGAGGGTCTGCAAAGGTGTAGCTAGTTGGCTATGATGTTTCCCAAAGTTATCAGACACTTTGTTTTATGAACTCGGCCTAGATGTATAGCCTAGATCAACAACTTTGGGGTAAAATTGTAAAAAAAAGCTCAGCAACTTCAATCCTAACACAACTGAGTAAAAATTAGTTAAAACAGTTGAATATTATTATTATTAATAATAATAATAATAATAATAATAATAATAATAATAATAATAATAATAATTTATTTGTACCCCACCCATCTGGCTGGGTTTCCCTAGCCACTCTGGGCGGCTTCCAACAAAGATGAAAAATACACTAAAATGTCACATATTAAAAACTTCCCTGAACTTCAGATGTCTTCTGAATGTCGGGTAGTTGTTTATCGCTTTGACATCTGATGGGAGGGCGTTCCACAGGGCGGGCGCCACTACCGAGAAGGCCCTCTGCCTGGTTCCCTGTAACTTGGCCTCTCGCAGTGAGGGAACCGCCAGAAGGCCCTCGGAGCTGGACCTCAGTGTCCGGGCAGAACGATGGGGGAGGAGACGCTCCTTCAGATATACTGGACTGAGGCCGTTTAGGGCTTTAAAGGTCAGCACCAACACTTTGAATTGTGCTCCGAAACGTACTGGGAGCCAATGTAGGTCTTTCAAGACCGGTGTTATATGGTCTCGACGGCCGCTCCCAGTCACCAGTCTAGCTGCCGCATTCTGGATTAGTTGTAGTTTCCAGGTCACCTTCAAAGGTAGCCCCACGTAGAGCGCACTGCAGTAGTCCAAGCGGGAGATAACCAGAGCATGCACCACTCTGGCGAGACAGTCTGCAGGCAGATAGGGTCTCAGCCTACGTACCAGATGGAGCTGGTAAACAGCTGCCCTGGATACAGATTTGACCTGTGCCTCCATGGACAGCTGTGAGTCCAAAATGACTCCCAGGCTGCGCACCTGGTCCTTCAGGGGCACAGTTACCCCATTCAGGACCAGGGAATCCTCCACACCTGCCCGTCTCCTGTCCCCCAAAAACAGTACTTCTGTCTTGTCAGGATTCAACCTCAATCTGTTAGCCACCATCCATCCTCCAACCGCCTCCAGGCACTCACACAGGACCTTCACCGCCTTCACTGGTTCTGATTTAAAAGAGAGGTAGAGCTGGATATCATCCGCATACTGATGAGCACCCAGCCCAAACCTCCTGATGATCTCTCCCAGTGGCTGCATGTAAATGTTGAAAAGCATGGGGGAGAGGACAGAACCCTGAGGCACCCCACAAGTGAGAGCCCAGGGGTCTGAACACTCATCCCCCACCACTACTTGCTGAACACGGCCCAGGAGGAAGGAGCGGAACCACTGTACGACAGTGTCCCCAACTACCAGCCCCTCAAGACGGTCCAGAAGGATGTTATGGTTGATGGTATCAAACGCCGCTGAGAGATCCAGCAGAACTAGGAAACAGCTCTCACCTTTGTCCCTAGCCCGCCGGAGATCATCAACCAGTGCGACCAAGGCAGTTTCAGTCCCATGATGAGGCCTGAATCCCGACTGGAAGGGATCCAAATGGTCCGCTTCTTCCAGGCGTGCCTGGAGTTGTTCAGCAACCACTCGCTCAATCACCTTGCCCAAGAATGGAAGATTTGAGACTGGGCGATAATTGGCCATCGTGGCCGCATCTAAAGATGGTTTTTTAAGAAGCGGTTTAATAACCGCCTCTTTCAGCGGGTCTGGGAAGGCTCCCTCACGGAGGGAAGCATTCGCCACCCCACGAAGCCCATCGCCCAGTCCTTCCCGGCTAGCTTTTATAAGCCAGGATGGGTAAGGATCCAGGAGACAGGTGGTTGGCTTCACTCGTCCAAGCAGCCTGTCCACATCCTCGAGTTAACAGATTGGAATTGATCCCACACAACTTGACTAGACAAGACTCTAGCACTCTCCCGCCCTGGCCCTGCTCCCACGGTGGAGTCTACTTCTTCCCGAATCTGAGCGATTTTATCTGCAAAAAACTTTGCAAAATCATTGCAGGAGATCATGTAGCCCATACTTGGCCCCGATGTCGCAGGTGGTTCCGCTAAATTGTGAACCACCTGAAAAGGTCTCCTGCCGCTGTTTTCTGCAGATGCAATAGAGGCGGCGAAGAAAGTCTTCTTTGCCATCGCTATCGCCACTTGGTCGGCTCGACGTTGAGCTCTAACCTGTGTCCGGTCAGATTCAGAATGAGTTATCCGCCACTGGTGCTCTAGCCGTCTCAACTATTGTTTCATTGCCCTCAGATCCGTGGAAAACCATGGGGCTGTCCGGGCACCATGCAATCGGAGAGGCGCTTCGGAGCCAAACAGTCAATAGCCCTGGTTAACTCCACATTCCAGCGGGCCACCAGGGAATTGGCTGAAAGGCCATCAACATGGGATAAAGCATCCCATACCACTCTCTGGAAACCATTTGGATCCACTAAGTGGCGGTGGCGGACCATCCGAATCTGTCCCACCTCCCTGCAGAGGGGATGGGTCGCAGAGAAGTCCAGTTGCACCAGGAAGTGATCTGACCATGGCACTTCTTTCGTTTCGCTTTTACTTAGTGTCAGATCACCAACATCCATAGAGGTAAACACCAAGTCCAAGGCATGTCCGCGGCTATGGGTTGGGCCAGACTTATTCAGGGACAGCCCCATGGAGGCCATCCTTTCCACAAAGTCCCGAGCTGCCCCTTGTAAGGTCGTGTCGGCATGGATGTTAAAATCCCCTAGGACGACGAAGCTAGGTGTCTCCAGGAGAACATCTGCCACGACCTGAAGCAGCTCAGGCAGGGAATCCTTGGTGCAGCGGGGAGGTTGGTACACCAAAAGGAATCCTGTACTGCCCCTATTGCCCAACTTCCAGAACATGCACTCGGAAAACTGGGTCTTCCCAATAGGACGCCTGGTGCAAACTAATGACTTCCTAAAAATCACTGCAACCCCCCCCCCCGCCCACATGACCTGGGTTGTTGTGCGTAAGAGAAACCTGGTGGACAAGCGGTGGCAAGGACAGGCCCATCTGCTTCATCCAACCAAATTACACATGCCAGGTCAAGTCCTCCATCCATGATCAAGTCATGGATGGCAGTGGTCTTATGAATCATTGACCTGGCATTGCACAGCAGCACCTTCAGGTCATGTGGGTATCCCTTGCTGATTCTAGTATCCATCCGGTCAGGACCAGATCCGGAGCCAGGGATAGTCCTCAGACAACGACTAAACCTGCCTCCTCTGTAATGACATGGTCTGGTCTTAGCGTAACTCCTCCTCCTACCCGTGATCACCGAGATCGGTTGCCCCAGTGCATCCCCCCCTGTGGAACATGCCCCAGCCATTTTGTTGGCTGGGACCTACTCCCCGGCAGCCCTGACCCCTCCCCTTAAGAACAAAATAACACCTTAAAAAACAAAACAAAAAAACCAATAAAACAATACAACAAAAAACAGTAAAAATTACAAAAACGTAAAATCAAACAAATTCCCAGGCCCAATAAACATCCATCCCACCCCCACCCACCCCACATACAAAAAATTCAAAAGAAAATTTTTAAAACATTTTAAAAGCACTCTACACCCCTCCAGCAGTAACAGCAACTGTCCTAGTGAGGCCCGTCAGGCCCTGCCCTGGGCCAGGTGGTAAGTGGCAGGAAGGAGCAGGGCCCTCAGACACTCACACAGGAGAGTCCTCCTGGGCAACGGAGCGCAGCAGTCCCTGTAAGGCTTCAGGCCCCGCCCTGGGCCAGGTGGTAAGTGACAGGAAGGAGCAGGGCCCTCAGACACTCACACAGGAGAGTCCTGTGCTGAATCAAAGAGTTTCAGCATAACAGAGTTTAACTTTCCCCTATTCATTTTCTCCATATTCCATAAAAGTGTGTGTAGCATGTATGTTCAAGGTAGAAAAATCAAGTTCTGAAGTGAGGAGGAACCTGCATTAAAACATATAATTACTTCTTCTACTATGTCCTGAAATGTGCTTTTTCTCCCATGAACAATACTATCCAATAAAGACAGGCTGTGGTCTGACTATATCCGGGGTGCCTAATCTGTGGCCTCCCAGACATTACTGGACTCCAACTCCCATCAACCCCAATCAGCATGGCCAATGGTCAGGGATGATGGGAGCTATAGCTCAACAAGATCTGGAGCGTCACAAGTTACCCACCTTTCTACTTCATCAGCCTGCTGGGAGCCTGAGAGTTCCTGCCTCTCTCCACCTGGCCCAGGGCGAGGCCTGACAGGCTTCATAAGAACTGCTGCTGCTCAGCAAGGACTGGGGTATTTTGGGGGAAGTTTTGTTGGGAGTTTTTGCTGTTATATTACTTTTTTGTATATTTATTTGTATGTGGAAATTGTTCAGTTTGGTTATGTAGTTTTTGATGTGTTTTATTTATTTTTATGACTACTTTGCTATGTTTGTAATTATGTAAATCTTTTCATATTGTAAGCCGCCTTGAGCATTGTATTAACTGTGGAAAGGTGGCATACAAATTATGATCATGATGTTAGTCTAAGGGACATCTGTTACACAGGGAGAACAGGTGCCAAGGGATCCTCTGATGCTATGTCACAACACAGACGTCAGCTAATTCAAATACTTTCTTGGGTTGTGGCTCTCACAGGCTGACAACCTTTAGCCTTCAAGGACATACAGCCATAGCTTGGCATGCAACACCCCCCCACACTCATTCACTAAACATGATGCATTCTGCAGCTGCTCCCAAACTGTATGCAATACAGGCATTCATCATGTGGGTGGATGTTGCGCTTATTCACCCGCAGCAATCTTTGCTAGCCATTGTGAGTTCCTTGATTCTGAAAAATAGATATCCAGTTCCAGTACATGGAATCAGAACCGCAGCTCACTTAAGCAGCAAGCAACAGTACACACAGTCTTCCCGCTAACGGATGCTGAGACCTAATTCACGTGACTTTCATTCTAGCAAATTCTCCATTGTTTATGCTTGATGTAACATATTCTTGTGCTAAGCCACCATATGGAAAACTGCATGCTGGAATTGCTATGGTATCAAAGAAGTAGGAACAGCTATGCTCTAGGGAAAAGAACTGCCCATTGACCAAATAGTGCTGTATTGTTTTTGAGTTTGGTGGAGGTGGAATGCATGCCTGAGCTCCCTTCTAATTCCTGGATCCAACACAGATTCAATTCCTGGAATAGCCAGGCTAGCTTCTCAGTGAGGTAATGGCCCTCTAAGCATAGGCCATTAAGGTAACAAAGGAAGTGGCTCTGTGCCTGACGAAAAATGGTTGGGAGTCCCTTAAGTTGCTGGTAGTTAGAAAGAGAAAGGCCATAAATGAGAGTTGGTGTGTGAGGGAGAAGCTTGAAGCAAGGCTGCAGAGACAGAGCCATGCCTGATTATTTCTAGAATCCAAGCCTATGGCTATGGGCGAAACAAGACCCTCTTGGTGTGTTAATGCTGTGAGCCCCTCCTAGGCTCAAGTTGTATTTATGTGCAAATAAACCATATATCATAAAGACACCGCAGTCTCCACTGGCCTTTCTTCTGAAGGAAACCAAACTCTGGAACCCCTGGAATTCACACCACTCAGAGCCTGGGGTGGTGTGTAACAGTATTGTACTTTTTAAAAACATCATCACCATGAGAGTGAAGCCAGCAGTCTTCTGCTAAGAGTGCTCCCAGAATCCCAAGAATGATTTAGCTCCTTAATGCAGACAGCCAGGAAGTGAGGACTTCCTTGTCTTTCGACTAACACTTTGAAGCAAACAGTGGACTTCCTTCTAGCGCTCTCAAACTTCGTTTGAGATACACTTATTTGAACAATGTGCACACAGCTGGTAAAAATCACCATTGGTATTCTCAGCTGCCACAGAAACCAAATGTAAGCCAGGTGAAATTTATTTGTCATGTAAAGCAAGGCAGCAGGCAAAGCAAGCATCTCTTCGTAGCAGTAAAGGACCATGGGGGTGATCAGCAGCAGCTGATGTTGGGTTGAGTATTATAAAAGAACTGCGCGAATTCCAAGAAAGAGGAGTAAATGGCAAAGGATAGCTGCAAAGAAGAGAGAAATAGGAAGAATGTGAGTAATAATAATAATAATAATAATAATAATAATAATAATAATAATTTATTATTTGTACCCCGCCCATCTGGCTGTGTTTCCCCAGCCACTCTGGGCGGCTTCCATAGAAACCAGAAATACACTAAAATATCACACATTAAAAACTTCCCTGAACAGGGCTGCCTTAAGATGTCTTCTGAATGTCAGGTAGTTGTTTATCGCTTTGACATCTGATGGGAGGGCGTTCCACAGGGCGGGCGCTACTACCAAGAAGGCCCTCTGCCTGGTTCCCTGTAGCTTTGCTTCTCGCAATGAGGGAACCGCCAGAAGGCCCTCGGCGCTGGACCTCAGTGTCCGGGCAGAACGATGGGGGCTGAGACGCTCCTTCAGATATACTGGACCAAGGCCGTTTAGGGCTTTAAAGGTCAGCACCAACACTTTGAATTGTGCTCCGAAACGTACTGGGAGCCAATGTAGGTCTTTCAAGACCGGTGTTATGTGGTCTCTGCGGCCGCTCCCAGTCACCAGTCTAGCTGCCGCATTCTGGATTAGTTGTAGTTTCCGGGTCACCTTCAAAGTTAGCCCCACGTAGTGTGCATTGCAGTAATCCAAGCGGGAGATAACCAGAGCATGCACCACTCTGGCGAGACAGTCTGCAGTCTGCAGTCTCAGCCTATGTACCAGATGGAGCTGGTAAACAGCTGCCCTGGACACAGATTTGACCTGTGCCTCCATGGACAGCTGTGAGTCCAAAATGACTCCCAGGCTGCGCACCTGGTCCTTCAGGGGCACAGTTACCCCATTCAGGACCAGGGAATCCTCCACAACTGCCTGCCTCCTGTCCCCCAAAAACGGTACTTCTGTCTTGTCAGGATTCAACCTCAATCTGTTAGCCACCATCCAGCCTCCAACCGCCTCCAGGCACTCACACAGGACCTTCACTTCCTTCACTGGTTCTGATTTAAAAGAGAGGTAGAGCTGGGTATCATCCGCATACTGATGAACACCCAGCCCAAATCCCCTGATGATCTCTCCCAGCGGCTTCATGTAGATGTTGAAAAGCATGGGGGAGAGGACAGAACCCTGAGGCACCCCACAAGTGAGAGCCCAGGGGTCTGAACACTCATCCCCCACCACCACTTTCTGAACACGGCCCAGGAGGAAGGAGCGGAACCACTGTATGACAGTGCCCCCAGCTCCCAGCCCCTCAAGACGGTCCAGAAGGATGTTATGGTCAATGGTATCAAACGCCGCTGAGAGGTCCAGCAGAACTAGGAAACAGCTCTCACCTTTGTCCCTAGCCCGCCGGAGATCATCAACCAGTGCGACCAAGGCAGTTTCAGTCCCATGATGAGGCCTGAATCCCGACTGGAAGGGATCCAAATGGTCCGCTTCTTCCAGGCGTGCCTGGAGTTGTTCAGCAACCACTCGCTCAGTCACCTTGCCCAAGAATGGTAGTCTCGCTCAGTGAATTTCTGTTACATTGCCCTGTTTGAGATTTTATATAGCCACAGTTTTGACACCATTTAAAAATGCCCAACCCATATTTATCATTCCATCTTTCCTCCGGGATTAAGTTATATGCTGAGTTCAGTTTTATACAGAGCCTTGTGGTGGATATATGCATTGTGGTGGAACTGTTCCAGATGAGAAACATCCTGGAATCTGCCTGGGTTGGCCATCTGCCATGATCAGGAATGTTTTAGTTAGAATGCAGGCTGTGCTGTGCAGTTGTATAGCCCATTCCCCACACAATGCCGGTAAGACCACAAGTGGAGCTGGATGCCCATTAATTTTGATGGGTTTGCTGTGTGTAAAACTCAGTTGAATACCACCCTGTATGTATTAAGCCAAAAAGTTAGTGATTCTGGGTGAATTTGGAACTTTTATTACTTCATATTTTTCTTGCTGTCACCTTTTTTTACCTCAAGGGCCGCAGTCCCATGGGGGAGGGGAGGAGCACATTTCAGGGGCTTTGCGCCGGTGATGAGTGGGGCCAAAAGCAAAAGCAGGCAGAGCAATGGATGTGATTCTTATCACTGTCTAGCAGGCTACATTCCAGTCATGCAAAAATTAGACACCTCTCTCCATCCTCCAGACAGGCAAGCAAGAAATAGGCATTATCCATACCCTCCAACATGTTGAGACTGAAAACTGGGGTGTGCATGTACCCTGATATGCTTCTGTGTGAGTCTTGTGACCTGTGTGAGAGCGTGGAGGCAAAAAAACCTGAGCACTTTGGGGTTCCGTGCTTTCACGTGAGGTCCCCATCTCACATTTTTTGGGACTCTGTGATCTTGTGAGAGAGCATGGCACCCAAAAATGGGATGTCCCAATCTAATTGGGGCAGTTGAGAGGTGTGCATTATCACAGTTCAAGGACATATTCCAGTTAGGGAAAAACACTTGGAAAGGATGTGCAGCAGGGCTGGGGGGTTGTGTCCTTGGGACAGTTTTAAGGGCCAGATAAGGCTGCCTAGTGGCTGCAGAGTAGTGGCCCGTGAAATATGTGGCTTGGTGAGGGGAAAGGGCCTATGAAGAGTCCCAGTGATAAAATAAGGGGTCGGGGGGGCTGCATTTGGCCCCCAGGCCTAAGGTCCCCCACGACTGTTGTAATTGATTGTTTTTATATTAGCTTTTTCTAAATTTATGATGTTTACATTTGTGGTGTTTATAAGCTACCTTGATTTATCTTTTTATAATTTTATTTCTGAATTTCAAAAGTTTAGAAATTGATACATACTTTCCCGATTCATATCCATTTCACATTCTACTTCCCCACCAGCCCTCATAATTTCTGATATTGATTTACATTGATTTCCTTGTTTATCATAAACAAGGACATGGCAGCAAATTCTGTCCAGGAAAGCAATTAATCTAATACTATTATAGTTCTGACATCCTTCAACTATAATAAAGTTTATTATATGGCATTTTCATTAATGCTGATAAATTTCCATTGACTAACATGTTAGATAGTTTAATATTTGTAATTTTTACCTGAAAAGTTGTAATTCCTGGTTAATCCTCTATCTGTGAGAAATAAGAAAAGTTAGAATGCTCACAGGAAATGACTTATACCGTAAGTAAAAAGTTAAATCAATGCAATAATGTGATGAACACATTACACAATGCAATAATGTGATGCCACACATTACACAATGCAATAATGTGATGCCATTATTATTATTATTATTATTATAAAACTACATGCGAAAGTAATGATCCATTCAGCAAGGTGGAATAGCTTGATTTTATTACTTCCTTGTGTCCTTTAAAACATTTATATCTTGCATTATCCTTTAATCTATCAGTGTCTGAAAGTGGGCCCTCCAAACAGGCCCCTTATCTGTGGACATGTTCTCCTATTGTTAAAATAATAAAGTGATCTGGATCTAAACTCAAGGCCAATTCAGCTCAACAAAACACTGGGCAATGCAAAACTATAAATAGAAAGTGTGCCCTGCAACACGTGTAGGTTCCCTCAAAACTTGGAGACTACGAAGTCTTGAGGCACACCAGGTGTTACAGAAATCTCAGAGTTAGCCTCCACCCCACTGTTGCTGAAAGGACCACAGCTCAGAGGTAAAGCATCTGTTTTGAATGCCGAAGGTCCCATGTCCAGTCCCCAGCATCTCCAAGTAGAACTCAGAGACCTGCTGTCAGTTACTGCAGACAGTTCTGAGTTAGATGGACCAGTGCTCTGACACAGGTATAAGGAGCTACTGTACCTATATGTTCCGTGCACCTCATATGGCTGCTTTGGAACACCCTTCTTTGTAAATGACTCTACTGAATTTCTTCTGGACTAATTAATGAGACAAAGAAAGCTACAAATCCCCAGTTATCCTTGGCCACAATTTCTCGCATAATCCCTGGTTGGTTTCTTGCATAATACCTGGTTGGAAATAACATACCAGAACATGCCCAGAAGTATCGTTTCCAACTAAGGATAAAACCTGCAAGGTATTGCCTGTGTTTAGTAACACCTCTCCTCCCATTTTTGCAAGTTTAATACGGTGCCGGATTTAGGGTGGTTCAGGCAGCTCCCCCATACGGGGCGCTGAGCTGAGAGGGCCCAAAATTGAGAAGATCCATCATTGAGAAGATTCATTTGGGGGCACCAGATTTTGGCGTTGCTCAGGGTGCCATTCTACCAAAGATTACCAAAGTCCACCCCTGATTAATATATATTTGCTTTTGCCTTGGCAAGGGAGTAATGTTTAGTGGAAGGGGACAAACTTCATTTGGAGCAGGACTCCTAAGAATTCTGGGTCCAACCAGTGGCGTAGCAAAGTCAGATGGTACCCAGCTTGGAAAATGTCACACCCACACCCACACTGAAATCTAGTTGGACTCCCAAGAGACTGTGATCTACTCACAGCTGTGATCTACCCATTGTCATTGCCAGGAGTTGTTCAGCTTTTTTTAGGGAAGGATTGAGCAAAGTTGAGCAAAGTTGTTGAGCTTTTTCTAGGGGAGGATTGGCCAAAGTTGTTGAGCATCTTTTGGAGAGGGTTGACAAAAGTTGTTGAGCTTTCTGTGGGGTTACAGGGTTTGGGTCCTGAGTTGAGGGAGCTTCTATCCTTCCCTGCAACCTCCGCTTGTTTGCTGCTTCCCATCCTCTCCCTGCCTGCCTGCCTGCCTGCCTCCTCCAGCAGCCCAGGAGCGACGGACTTTCAAAACAGCAAAGCGGTGCAGCTCCCCTCCTTCCCCCGACAGCTTGCGGTAGGCGGGAGTCACGGGTGGGCAACGTCACCCCCCTCAGTGATGACACCCGGGGTGATGCAGACCGCCCCCACCTTGCTCTGCCCCTGAGTCCAACTTAAAAAGCGTTGATATTTCATCCCCATATTTGAAGAATTTCCCTAGTAATAGATGTGCCATAATCGGAGATTAGGAGGATATTGGAAACCAGCCCACACCAGTTAATCTGAAACACCTGCATCAGAGATCAAACGCAGTAAGTTATTGCATTCCTACTGAAGTGGTTGGTTGATTATCCTACCTTTTCATCAAAGGGCAGCATTAATCCTCCCTTTTGCAGGTAAATAAAAAACTGTTTCACAATGTAGCACCCTACCGGTAATTATAAATCAAAAGATCCTTCTGCACTTACTGTTCACAGTGAGTTCAGCCATTAGCACACCACCTGTTGGCTCCATTCGTTGTCTCCGATTTGTACATAACTTAAAAGGAACAAAGAAAACGATTTGCTTGATCAATATTTATTTCTAAAATATTTCATTTATATCCTGCCTTTCATCAAATCGATCCTGGGGCATGCAATCCTAATAAAATAGTCATTGAAATCACAACCTCAAACTCAGTTAAAATATAAATATAAAATATAAAAATAAAATAAAATATAAAACCCACCATTACAAAATACAGCAGCAGACTACACCCAGATATGATAGTCCCAAAGAAGAAAAGGTAGACAATGTGTATGTCCATAGAACTGAACACATACTTAACAAAGGAACATTTTTTCTTCCTCTAAACCTAATAAACCGTATCAGTGTGTTAGCATCTTTGTGGCTCTCTAGGCATAGGGGAACGGTAACGCTAGGCTTCTTTATTCAGAAGTAACAGAGCAATCCTAACTCCAGTGAGGCAGCAGTGGGGTGGAGTGGGGCAGCATGGCCAGGGCTGCATCCAAAGTCCTGCTGCCCATATCAGCAAGGCTGGAAAGTGCAGAGAGTTGCAAAACCCAGCTCTGTGCTATTGCTCCATGTTATGCAGCCTGAACTGTGCCCAGTGCCTTCAAATGAAGACAGCAGGGTGGCCTGGGGTCCAAGGGAACATGAGCCAGCTTATTTTCCACTCCCAAACCTATTTGCAGCTTTTTGTAGGCTATTGCCAATGGGAGTCCCACAGATGGTACTTCCACCTGCCTATACTTTCAGTAGATGGAACTGGGAGTTCCATGCCAGCATGATGTCGGCATCATACCATGGGCTGAGGCCAGTAGAGTTGTTTTGGGCAGGACGGAGGAAGACCTCTCAACCAGCCTCTTGTTAGTGCAGCAGATCAGGGGGTTGGAATTGTGGTCCAAGCCCCATGGTGTTCCATAGAGCTCACTTCCAGGAAAATGTACAGAGGTTTCGTGATGGCCTGGGAATCCAATTCAGAGGCTGAACCGGAGGAATCCCAGCCTGCACAGGAGTCCCCGCCTCCAGGGCCGGCTGAATCAAGGGCCTTGATTCGGAAGCACCTGCACCTGTGCCGGATCCTCAGGAGCAGGCACCAGGTGAATCCACTCTGGCTCCGGAGGTGGTTGAGGACTCAGTGCCTACAGGTGAGTCTCCCCCTGGGTCCAGTAACCCTTCAGCCTCTCCTGAACTGCAGAGGCTCAGGGCAGAGAGGCAGAGGGAACTGGTTTCTCCCAGGAGGAGTGCTCGCCTTAAGGCCAGGAGAGGCAGGTCTCCTGGGGGCCGGGACTGCCCCTGGCCTCAGAGAAGATAAAGGTCAGTCAGCCCGGTCCCAGATTGCGGGAGCAACGTTGTTGAAGAGCTGTTTCGGCCAGCACCCAGTCCGGTTCCCCCAGAGTTCCTGTCCTTGCCCAGCTCCTCGCTGTGGACCCCGCTTTGCCCGTGGAGGACTGTCTGCCGACCCTCGACTCAGGTCCTGGACCTCACCCCACGGTAACCTCCCCCCAGGACCAGCACAGGTTTTCAGCCTAAATCACAAGTTCTTGGAGACAGAAGCAAGAGTCACCACAGGGCTAAGGGTAGGATCTCCAGACCAGCAGTCTCATTTGCCTCATTTCATTTCAATTTTGTCAAAAAAGATCAAGGGTAACTGGCCAAAACAGGGTTTAAACATGCAGCGCTGAGGGGGACATATGACTCAAGTTGAAGGTGAATAGTTCCTAAGAACAAAGCACTGCAGGGTACTTAATGGAACATCAGAGGATTTCTCCCTGCATGGTTTATTCAAATTCACTGTAATCAAAGAAAATAGCATCCAATTATATTTTCTGGCCTGAGATAAACTGGTGATTTCTGGGCAATGTGTGGTGTCTTCATTCAGTTTCTACTGTCACGTGGTTTAACACTGAAGGCAGCCCTGTTTAGGGAAGTTTTTAATGTTTGATGTTTTATCACCCAGCCACATGGGCGGGGTATAAATAATAAGTTATTATTATTATTACATGTTTCATGCTCTAAATTCTCCCAAAGATATGCTGCAACATGATACCTCCATCCATCACTTTTCCAGCAGGTTAGCCAGCTGCCAGATGGCAGCGATATCAATCAGACAAGATTTGGATGTTCTGCTTTTGTTTCAAGTTGACCCAAAACCAAGAATCAAAGAAAGCTGTTGGCAGTTACAGAAGTTCCTTTCAGCTACCCAAAATCAAAAAGGTGTGTGCTGATTATCTGCTATTTAGCTACATGTATCCAGGGGTATATGGAGGAATGAAGTTGCATATGCAGATATCGTAATGGCCAGGTATCAGCGGTGCCCCCGCACAACACCAGTGTTTGCCGCCTCCCGCCTTTTGCCTTCCACTCTACATCATAGTTGCAGTGCCCAGTGTTACTGAACTGGTTGTGCTCCCCTAAATCCACCTCTGAAAGGAGCGCTGAGTAGGTTTGGAATCTAGAAACAATTTATCCACAAACAAACATTGTCCCGTGTGTTGCTCTAGCTCCTCCTAGTGAGAAGAACCATAGTTTTCTAATTTCCATTTATTGCAGTTGTCTTCCTCTAAGGCAGAGGTATAGAACTTATGGACGTCCAGATATTGCTAGACTGTAATTCCCATAATCCCTGAGTACTGGCAATACTGGCTGGGGCCGACGGGAGCTGGATGACTGTAGGGTTGGATTCAACGAAACTGATGTGCTAGCAGGACAATGAATCCTCTCTTTGGGAAGAACCCCAGAAGAGCATTGCACTGGGCAAACAAAAATGCTTGTGCTAATAGAATGATCATAGTAGTGCAATGTTGAATTCCTCCCAAAGGTTCTAAACCCCTGCCCTAAGGAGATTGGGGAGGCATGGTGATGTCTACTCTATATTACCTTTCCAAATAACACTGTGAAGTGGGCTAGGCTGAGAGACAGTGACTGTTTGGCCCAAGGACCTTTAAGGCAGAGCAGGGGTTGGAACCATGGGATTGTGCCAAAATTTGCAGTCTACCCAATCCAGCAAAGTCTTAAGTTGTTTCTTGTAACAAAATGAGAAATGTCTTCTTTTTCTTTTTCAAAAGGTTCAATCAAAATTCCTTCTCACTGCTTTAATAGGCCCTTGGGAACGTGCAGGGTTTTGTTTTTTGTTTTTTGCAGGCTAGACTTCATTCTTAATTGCTACACACAGAAAACTTACCACAGGGCACGATAACTTCTCACTGTCACATACATGCGTCTCACAGTGCAGCCACACCTTGGAGAGTTTGGGAATATTCCGGAACCGAAATGCATTAAACTGGAAGGTCGCTCGGCTGTCTTTCCCATTTTCATGCACTATGATGGTGTCATCTGTGGGGCACCTGAGCCACATGATAACAGGCACTCTTAGAATGAGAATAACAATAAGGCACTCTTTTTCTTCTCTTATCTCTAATACTATTACTGTATTTATTGCGGCTATTGCAAGAACATAGCATGGTTTCTGTGACAAACTGAGTACCTCTGAATGTTAGATTCAGTTGTGTTATGTACTGAGTTGAATAGGATCCAAACTGCAGCAGTCTGATTGGTCCTAGAACAATAGGATCCAAAAGGCAGCAGTCTGATTGGTCCTAGAACAATAGGATTCAGAATGCAGCAGTCTGATTGGTCCTAGAACAATGCAGCAGTATGATTGGTTGGCAGGAACCACCCAATCATGCTCCAGATAGAAGTGAATCCACAACCTGATTGGCTTACAGTAGAATTCCGGAATTAGCCAATCATGTGCAGCCCATTGTGTAAATAATGTATATAAAGCAGATACTTTGAGGGGACATTCATTCATTCCTCCTCACCACTATGTGCTGAATAAAGAGCATGAAATCACTTTGCGACTCTGAGTATATTTCAAGTTGTGTAAAAAGAAGCTGTGATTGGACAAAAATGTGAGAGTGAAATGTCTGTCCTATATATTTCTGGTCGATTGAAAACAGTAGTAATGTTGCAGAGAACAGGGTAGCCAAAATAGTGTCCTTGTCCTATAAATGTTGTTGGTCTGCAACTCCCATCATCTTTGAACAATGTCTGTGTTGACTGGAGCTGATGGGAATGGTAGTCCAACATCTGGAGAGCATCAACTTGGCCACCACTTGGTGTAAAAAAATCACCACTACGTGAAGTGAAACCTTGGATCAAAACCCCTAATGATTTGCTCAGACCACATCATATACTGATCACACAGGCAAACACTATATCACATGTACTATTATTTATATATTACCTGCCCTTCACCCTAAGGTCCAAGGGTGGGTTACAACATTAAAGCACAATATTATTATTATTTTTAAAACAACCTACAATGATAACAATAAGGTGGGTCCTAAAAACATGCACCTCAAATGTCAAAAGTCAGAGGTATGTCTTCAGCATTCTACAGAAACTGGATAATAAAGCTGCCAGCTGTGCTTTTGTGGGGAAGACATTCCACAACTTAGGAGCCACCACAGACAATGCCCTCTCCAGGGCTACCATCCCCCAAGCCTCTGAGAAACTACCAAGAGATCTTCCGATCTCAGTACCCAAGAGTGAAGGAGGTGGTCTTTCATATATTTGGGGCCTGAGTTGTATAATATTACTAGAAAAGTACTTCAGGTGACACTATGCCTAGCCTAAATTTTATTCTATTAACTTCAGGATGGCATTGGTTTCTTAAGATATGCTTACCCGCAACAGTTCCATTTCATGTGAGTAATGTTTATGTTGACCTTCTCACAAATTTACCTACCCCTTAGTTATCAGAGGCCACTGGACTGGAAAGAAATATTCTGATGAGGGGGTTGCCCAACAGTTAGTCAGAACTACTTTAAATCTGAGGAGACAAAGAGATGTGAGTACCAGACGAGTGAAAATTTCAATGATAATTTCACATTGGTGTTGATTGATGAAAAGTTGCACCTGCTACTTAAGCCCTTTGCTTCTACGCCAGCAAATATGTCTGAACCAATTTCTGAAGTTTCAACTACGAAGGGGGCTTCCTTCTTGACTGTAAACTTGGCATTCTGAGAGGGAAAATGGAGGAATGGGTTAGTAATGCAAAGCAGGAACAGCAAAAGCTTAACAATTAGATATAATGTCAGCAAAGATGCTCTGTCACCAGCAATTTCCACTTTGTTTCCCCTTATGCCATTTTTGTATCTGTGTTTCACTTGTTTTTCTTAACATTCTTATGATGTTTGCCCTAAATTGGCTCAACAACAGGATGCCTTGAAGTCGATTGTGTAATGCTTCAATGAAAGCTCAATAAATGTGACTTAGAAGGAACTATTCCATGCAAATCACTGAACAGCCACATATAAAGGACAGCAACAAGCTTATCAGTATCAGAGGGGGGGAAACGATTTATTGGCAACATCCAGCTACCAGTTTGCCATAGCCAGCCATGCAGTGCTGAATGAGGAAAGCCACACATTTATCTGGAGAGCAAGGCACAAGATTAATTGTCCATGAAGCATCAAATCACACGATGTCTTCTCAAATTCCAATGCTAAAACTGCTGGGTGAAATGACTCAAGTACAAAAGTGATTCAGGGATATATATCACATAACACACACCCAACCTGGCTGGTGCATGCTATTGCAAGACATTTGTGATGTGGAAAATTGTCAGAAAGAAAGATAGTGAAATGACTTTGCAACTGAATCCCCCCCCCCCCCCGGTTTTCTCTCATGATAATTAATTGAATTAGGAATAGAATAAGCTGCCTTATACCAAGTTGGACCATTTAGCTCAGTATTGTGGACGGTTTGCAGGCAAAGTATGTGTTCTGACCCTGAGCTTCGTTAGTTATTTCAGTGGTCAAGAAGGCTCAATCGGTCAGTGTCAAACTACTTGTTGGATTCCAGCCTATTCTTAATAGTATAACAGTAGAGCAGTAAGGACTCGGGCACAACAAATTTTATTCTGAAAAAAGAAGTTGATAAATAACCAAGACACATAAGCTGGTGAAATGTACATAAATACATAAGAAAATAAAGTAAACCTGGCTAATCAGGCTAATGGCCCATCTAGTCCAGCATCCTAGTCTCACAGTGGCCAGGCACATGCCTGTAGGAAATCCACAAATACAACAGCATTCTCCTCTTCTGTTTAGCACAATTCATCCCCAAGCCACAGCTAGTTAAGTAACTGTTATAGACAATTTTCCAACAGTCTTTTATTCTAGGTGTGCTGAAACAAGGAATATAAACACCAACACAGTGCAAGTTTCAGTGACATTCTATTACTTTAGGGTCATGGGAAAACGTCAGTCACCTGACCCCATGGAGAGAATCTCTGCTAGAGTATCTTGAGGTCTGGCCTCTTCAGTTATTCATGGCAAAATCTGGGCCACCCTCTGTCTGAAATTTGACAGAAAGAGATTTGGAGTTGATTTCTATTCAAGCACTGAGTGTGCTCACACATACTGTACCAAAATACTGAAAGGGGGTTAGAACTTTCAGTTAAAAGCCTTATAACCTGGAACAAACACGAGAAACCAAACACAAAGCGGAATAAAGATCCCAAGAGAACAATAAGCATCTTCTCGATTCAGAGGATAGCTAGGCAAATTTCAGGGGGAATGAAAGGAACTTCTATGCGTAGCGAGACCTAAAAGACAAGATAGTCATTGCCCTTTGTTTGTGGCGTTTGGGAGGGTTTAATGGCGTCAGTTACAGCACTAGTGCAGAATGCTGAGAGTACAGTGCTTGGACCGCAGTTTGGAACTGCAAATATATAAAGATGATGTAGAAAGCAGTCTGCATAGTACATTGTTACATGATCAGTTCAGTAAACAATCGGATCCTAAGGGCATGTTTGGTGTAATGTAGGGAAGAATCTCAATGCTGGGTTCATTTGCTACAAAATTTGAATTAACATAATTCAAGTCCATAGAATAATTGAGTGGTACCAGACCAGCCTATAATACAGCAGATGTTTACATAAGTAATGAATTGTTCTGCTGCAAGACATATGCTCACCATGCCAGCCAAGGGGCCCATAAATTAAAAATCTTAAAACCTACATGGTTACAGTCAAATTGTGGCTCTGGCATCTGGTGCAAAAACTAAGTGAGTTGATACATGCATGCCCATTATCACCCAGTGACTACAGCATCAAGCGATGATTTATATAAGTGGAACTTCTTGTCACACAATGAATAGTTCAGAGCCCACACCACACTACCAGAAAGACAATGCAGAGCTGCCATTCTGTGAATGGGAGAAATTCTTCCATTTGCAGAATGAGTTTGGATCTAGGTGAAGCTCCAATGACTGGAAGTGGAGAAGAGGTGAGTTTCACCATTTCTCCCTACATCCCCCAGGCCATCTCTTACGCATTCTAAAGGGACCCCAAACTGCCAAGGCCTGAAATCATGCCATTCCACAAGCAGAACTCCATTGAATTCTTGGTTTAACCCAAATATTTTTGAATGCAAGCTGTTTATAATATTGAATAAGAAATGCTTAAGTGATGACTGCACATGCACATATCTTATTATACAGACTGATAGGAAACCCTTATGCATACTAATAGCAAAATACATTTTTTGAATGCCACATAGCCGAAACAGCATTAACCACACACCAGTGAGAAGGTATCCACAGGCTTGGAGGAAGCACAAGAAATCATAATAATGGTTTAGGGGAAAACTAAGGGATGGGAAGTCCAGTGAGGATGAGCATGTTTAAGGCCATGGAATGCTGGAGAGGGTAAAAAAAAAAAAGGAAAATGTGGGAGGAAGGGGAATGGAATGGAAGAATGCATGACTGGATTGATGTCAAAATTTTGCTGCAATCTCAGTTGTTTGAAACCTAAAACCCACTATTACGGCTCGCTAGTTTGTGTAGCCTATGGTACCCCCAAAGAGTAATATTTCTAACAGAATGTCTACAATCAGATTTTTCATTTACATTTAGTAAAATGGAGGCAGTCACCTATGCATTTGCATATTTTTGGCCTCTTCACTTCACCATTGCACCATTGAAAAATTTACAGTGGAAATCAGCAGACAGACACAGAGGGTACTTACAGTATAGAAGTTGAGGGACAGCTGGCTTTCAAATGAACCGGAGCTGCCATTCTTCACATGAATAGTTGCCACTCTAAAAGAGGCAGGAAATGTCACATGACTGAATCATACACTGTTGAATGCAGAGTGAGGCATATGCTAAAAGACGAAGGCCAATTGAATCGAGGCAGAGTTACCTTTGGTCAAAGGCAGCGTGGTTCACCAGATAGTTTGCATGGTATGTGCATGTAAATGAGTAGTTTACAGGCTGGCTCTTCACAATCACAGAGGTGTCATTGGAGACGATGGAGTTATAGAAATGATAGATGGGGCTTTTGAACTGCAACCATGAAAAGATCAAGAGGTAAACGGTGACACTGCATATGCCATTTTTGTTTTACACGGTCACGTCAAGAGTTCACTTCTACATTATCTCAAATTTCCGAAACAGTAAACACACATGAGAGAACATGCGGGAAGCACACTGTGACTGATCTGGTGAAACAGACTTTTGCCAGCAAAAAGTCATGGCCTGTAAATAAGATGGTTATTAAAGTCTGTGGGTTGTTGCTTTTTTGCTCCAAACTTCATATTTTTAGATTACACCTCTGTAATCTAGAGTCCCTCAGCAACTGTGAAATAGATTTGTAGTGCTTTATTTTATCTTTAAAAATGTCTTGTAGTTATTAGATGGATCAGACATAAACATACACCCAAATCTCCATTCAAATCTTCCCCACATGTACAAGGGAATGTGTGAAGTAGGAGCTGATCTGCAGTGCTAGCCCTAGGTATACACATATTTAGTACAGGGTCTGCATAGGGGTGTGTGGCATGGTACCCATGATTGCACATGTGCTGCAACTGTGAAAATCTCCCTAGTGCACAGAGCCGTATAGATGTCATTTTAAATGCCTGTACATTGAATGGATAGGGCCAGCAGTGTGTGTTCCATCAGGGTGAAGCTGTCAGGGATCAAATATAAATTTTAACAATGGATCTATATAAAACAATGTTGAAAAGGTATAAGAGATATTGTGAATCTATTGTTTTTCAAATTATAAATAAAAAAGTTGTTGTGAAACTGGGAAAGGCATGAACAGCTTCAGACATTTATTGGACACAATCACCATCCAACTTGGGGAAGAATTTATACTTTGGCTACTTACATCAGATTGAGTTCCACAGTATGACTTATTTTTGGGTGACAAATCTGGGATTGTAAACTGGTAATACCCCGACTCATGGACCCCGTTGTAGCAAATTCCTCCAAGAGCCAGTTGATTGACTTCCCATCCATAAGGACATTCGGGGATTCTTGCGATTATGGTTTTAGGATAACAGTACACCAAAATGGCATCTAGAAGTAAAAAAAAAGGGGGGGAGGAAAGCACTACTAGAGCATGGTTAAGCGATTACAAAATGCTCCTCTATCATTATTTTGCAAATGCCAGTGAAAACACAAGTTCCAAGGCTTAGCTCTGGTAAGCCTGGACTCAAATCAAGTTTTCAGCTTGGCAACTAGTTGCTTCTCCAGACGTTCAAACTACATTCAATAAATGCACGTGGTAGGAGGCAGCAGCCTGCAACCCCAATGTACACATGTTCATTAGGATGCCTGCAGGCTATGTCCATGCCACATCATGTTCAGATGGGTGAATCTGTCACTTTCAGTTTCTCTCAGTTTCTCATTTCCTGTCTTCAGTTTTCCACATTTACACATCAGTTTGCAATTAAATCAGTGCTTTTTTCTTCTTCTAAAAACATGTTTATGGGTACTGTCATTTCCCCACTCATATTGAAATACTGCCCCTCCAGGAGGCCAAACTTAGATTCACAAAATGTTTAGGGGTATGCATTCCCCCAGAAAAAAAGCACTGAATTAAAGAGAGAGAAAATAATCAGCTGCTAACATTTCAGTTTAATTACAGGCACCCTGAACAGGGGCTAGGGGCAGTGATTCAGATAAGTTCTTTCCTTTATCTAGGCAAAGGTACTATTGCAGGTCCTATTATGTGTGTGTGACACACTCCAAAGAAGCCGGCAGAGATATTGGACTCTTTCAGCTATTTCCCCGCAATCTCCAAATTACACTTTCAAAGCAAGAACAGGGATACTGTCTCACATTAACCCACCATTTATGAAAGCAACAGGCCCTTAATTTGTGTCCCAGTACTGAGTTTCAGTGATGAGGTGACCAGTGCCGATGGAAAAGCCAAAGGATACATGGTCCAAACAATCTAATCACAATCTCGTGAGATCTCACGGAGCACACAGCACATTCTCATCTTGCCTCAAGCAGTGAAACAAGGCTTGCCGCCTCTGTGTTGTACCACCTGTTGCATGACAATTTTTCACTAGGATTCTTGTGCTGGATTTGATCCTGCACAACCAATATTATGCTAGGGCAACAGTCCTTGCACTGGCAGTCAGAGAACATTCAATCCAAGCCCATATATACATTGTCACAAACAGGTTGTAATGAATATCTGTAGATCTCTTGATAAATACAACTAAGCAGTTTGAAGCGTATTTAATTGCAAGAGGTTAACATATCTGGAATAGTATGCAGCTATTTTACCTGCTTTGTTTGGACTGCAACGCGCCACAATGCCTCGAGCCAAGATGACCCACAGGAGAAAAGCCACCATCATCATCTTTCCAAAGATATGTAAATACTAAGAAAACCAGGACTTGATTTTCCGAAATGCTGCTGGATGCTGAGAAGGATTCACATGTATCAAACTTCTTTGAATTGCCTATGAATTACCAGAAGTGAGAAATGTAAACTCTTCTATCCAAAATGAGTTAAGTGCAATTCCCAACACAAACTATTAAAATCTACTGGATTTTGAATTTTTCCCTTCCATGTTCTTACAGTACAACCTTATCCCTATCAACTCAATAGATAGATCATATTGAGAACAATGAGTTTGAGGGTACTGGATTGCAACCTTTATCTTCTATCTAATAAAAAATTAATTACTAATGCCTTCTTTCATTTTATTTTTTTAAACAAATTTGTTGTTGTTTTTAAAAAAAAGAAGTAAAATGGGATCTGGAGGAGAAATACTAAATCTGACAGTGAATGGGACTGGAGAGAAAGCATACACTGGATAAAAGAAAAGATCTCATTAGAAGGCAAGAGAAAAGTCAAAGTAACAAAAATATTTTACACATTCATTGATTTGGCAGTTGTAATTTCTATTGTTAACTGGAAGATTTTGTGCCTTGTATCCAAACATTCTTTCACATGAGTGTAATTACTGCTCTTCTACCTCACAAATTATAATTATAATCTAAAACAATGTATTTTGAAGCTTAATATTTCTTGAGATCACCTATTATAAAGCCAGCCATAATACATTACTCATAATGCTATTTATTTCAAATTTAAAAAATTAGGTCACTGATATTACACAAATCATACCCTGGACACTGAAAACCATTTTAGCACTACTATTTTATCTTTTAACATTGTAATCCATCTAGGCATCTATCTGATGTTTTCAATCTCTCTCATAATTTATTTCAAAATATATTACACAATATTTTCAAACACACATTTTAGTATTAGTATTAGTACTAGTATTACTTTTCTGTTTCAATCAGCTAATTATGTCCAGGAAAATGTTTAGAGCATCATACGTACAGCATTGGAACAAGGTTGTAGATCAAGCTGTTCATTATCTCTGTTTAAAATGAAAGAGGGTATATTTGCTTTTCCCAAGGTGTTCTTTCAAACAGCACCAGCTGGCATTATCTTTGCTTTATATAGGCCATCTTGTAAAAGGAGCCCCTGCGTATTCAGCCTTGATTAGCCCTTGTGGGGAAACAGGGTTGGATGGATAACAGGTTAGATCACTCTCTTTTCCAATACAAGCGGTCCAGGTTTTTCAGTATTCAGTATTTTACTGTCAAATTGTGTCATATACAGGACTCTTTAACAAAAGTATGACTCATTATTAAATGACTAAAGAGAAATCTGATTATTGCAACTGACATGGTTTTACAAAAATGTGCATATTTTTTCATGCAGTGTTTAAAGAAAAGTGCAACTAGCACAGATCTAGTTTTATCAACTGAGCTATTAACATGTGTGTTTTATATTATAAGCACCTGGTTGGTCCAGACCTATAAAGGACTTTAAAACAATCTGAAACTCTTCTGTAGTTATGTCCAACTAAGTCTTCAGAGTAAACCCACAGAAATCAAATTAAGTCAATTGGTTTAAATGGGTCTACTCTGAGTATCTTAGTTGGATATCACCCCTAATGTTTGTGGTAAGTCTAAGTATTTTTCTTTTTTAAGAGATGCCTAAAATCTCACCAAGGGATAATCTTGACAGAGCAGTTTTTAAATCAAAATTCACCACTTTCTTTGAGATAATAAACTACTTTGATTTTATAATTGTCAAAGGAAATAAAATTCCCAAAGTTTCATTACAAGTAAGTAGTTTTTAAGTACACAATCCCCTCTTAGGCAAAAGGCACTAATCAGAGCAATTTCTGCTACACTGAAGAGTTGTCTGTAGATATTTTTATTTGCATAAGAAACAAGAACTGCACAAAACTTACTTAGGTGAAACAACATTTGATATCTGCACTGATAAAAGGTGAGGGCTCAGGGGAGGTTTGTATTTCTCTGAGTAGTTGCAAATAAAAAAAAGAGCATTCACTAAATAGCAAATTATACTGTGGATGCTAATTACCCGCCCCAAGAGCCCCCTTTAGATTAAGCAGATTGCAAAAACCTTAACTATTTGAGTATCTCTAGAATGATCTACAAAAGGTGAATAAATGGCTTCTTGTGATCTTCGCTTCAAAATGCTGTTTAAGAAATAGCTTTTCAATTTCTCCTTGTTGTCTCGGCTGTTACTTAGAAGGTTTGCTGTTCACCTGTTGTAAGGTGGAGACCTGTTCATGCAAAAAGTGGCACTTTGCGAGATAATATAATCAGTGTTTTACAGCAAGAAAACAGCTCTTCTCACAGAAAACACACTCGTGTCGGAGCAACCTAGCAACAAAATATCTTACAGTGTTCTTCTAATTACTTTACACTATTTTTTCTAGTCGTTTTGAAGCTCTGTTTATATTGTGCGGAAACCAAGATAGGGTTGCAGATTGCTGAAGCAGTTAAATGGGCAATGGGTTGCAATGTGGGTCTACCTATAATACTGTAGTCCCCATATGAACTGCAGTGTGCACATTGTTTCAAGCAGTTTCCACTAGGTGGCCGCATCATTGCTTAGCTGTTTGTTTATTAATATACATGGCTCTTTGCAGAGCAGAAGAGGACAGCTTATGTCACAGTGGTGTCCAAACCTTTTTCAAAGAGGGCCAGATTTGATGAAGTGAAGGGCCCTGAGGGCCGACCAAAGGAACAACCAAAGTTGTTGAGCTTTCCTTCAGATTGAAGTTGTTGAGTTTTTTTAGGATTTAAGTTGTTGAGGTTTTTTTAGGATTTTACCCCAGGAAATAAACTGCCACAGGGGCCAGATTAAAACAACCGATGGGACGGATTAGGCCCTCGAAACAAACTTTGGACATGCCTGGTTTATGATTACCACTTTGCTCATGTCATGAATTTTGTGCCCAATCTGCTCACCAGTTCCCAGTCTGCTACCCATTTTGAATTTTATAATTTCATTCACGGAATGGCAATCAGGTGAGAAAGGTTGTCTGATGTGGGTCAACAAATGAGTCTTTCCCACTTATCCCAGATGTACAGGAAGGCTGGTTCTGGTTACTCACAGGTGAGGAGGAAATGCACTTTGTACTTTGCACATGCTCAGTGTCTCTTTCATCTTATATTTATTTCTTATCATATCTCAGGGAAGAGATCTGATTTTCCAGAGTGATGCCATATTTCAATTTTGTCCAGGCAATGCAGTTGTTGTTGTTGTTGTCCCTCCCCCAATCTACACAAGCCGAGCAGCTGTCTCTTAGTATTTTCAGTTATGCTCTGTACTGTGGTCTTGTATTCTCATTCCCATAGAACATGGCACAGCATTTCTTTACTTAAAACCCATGGAACAGGGACAATTTGGCTGGCTTTGAGTTGCCAGGATAAAGAGAGGCTGTTATGAAGCTGCTGCCATTGCCATATCTGTGGCAGCCTTCCAGTGCTACTGGGACCATGTCCAGCAACGAAATACACCAAGAACAATGGCTTTGATACAAGGGCTGACTGCCAATCTTCGGCAATCTGACAGACTAATGAATGGCACAAAGGACCCATTTTCCCTTCTTTTCTCCTTTACTAAAAAAAGGAGGGGAAAATCTTTTACACTGGTGGAAGAAAGAAAAATGCAGAGAAAGTAAAGCAGGAATCAAACCGCTCATAAGTGTCTGAGCATTAAGATGGAGCTAGCTGGTGGCAATGTTTGGTATACCTGACAAATACCACTTCATGATACAGATATATTCCATATCTTGAGCCTGGTGTATCCTGTTTGTTGTTGTTTAGTCATTTAGTCGTGTCCGACTCTTCGTGACCCCATGGACCAGAGCACACCAGGCACTTCTGTCTTCCACTGCCTCCCGCAGTTTGGTCAAACGCATATTGGTAGCTTCAAGAATACTGTCCAACCATCTTGTCCTCTGTCGTCCCCTCCTCCTTGTGCCCTCCATCTTTCCCAACATCAGGGTCTTTTCCAGGGAGTCTTCTCTTCTCACAAGGTGGCCAAAGTACTGGAGCCTCCGCTTCACGATCTGTCCTTCCAGTGAGCACTCAGGGCTGATTTCCTTCAGAATGGATAGGTTTGATCTTCTTGCAGTCTATGGGACTCTCAAGAGTCTCTTCCAGCACCATTATTCAAAAGCATCAATTCTTCGGCGATCAGCCTTCTTTATGGTCCAGCTCTCACTTCCATACATCACTACTGGGAAAACCAGAGCTTTAACTGTACGGACCTTTGTCGGCAAGGTGATGTCTCTGCTTTTTAAGATGCTGTCTAGGTTTGTCATTGCTTTTCTCCCAAGAATCAGGTGTCTTTTAATTTCGTGACTGCGGTCACCATCTGCAGTGATCATGGACCCCAAGAAAGTAAAATCTCTCACTGCCTCTGTTAAGTTGTGGGTGAACATATCAGACGACACAGCGATTCTTCAAACAGCTCTTCTTTATTCAGATGCCAGAACAGAACTAACTGAGGAGCTCAGTCAGCCTGCTTATATAGAGCTCCAGAACAATTGTAACTGTTGCGACTTTCTAAAACTATCCAATCACAGAACGTCACTTTTCGATCCTTCATTTGCATACAAACTATCCAATCACAGAACGTCACTTTCGATCCTTCATTTGCATAACTATCTACAGTATCCCCCTGCTGGCCCAGGGTGAGAACATCAGTACATAACAGCCTCCATTTCTTCCCCTTCTATTTGCCAGGAGGTGATGGGACCAGTGGCCATGATCTTAGTTTTTTTTATGTCGAGCTTCAGGCCCTCATTAAAAGGTTCTTTAATTCCTCCTCACTTTCTGCCATCAAGGTCATCCTGTTTAGGGCAGAACTATTTCAAGATGGTCACTTGCCCACTAATAATAATAATAATAATAATAATAATAATAATAATAATAATATTTTTTTATTTATACCCTGCCCATCTGGCTGGGTTTCCCCAGCCACTCTGGGTGGCTTCCAACAAAGATTAACAATACATTAAAACACCAGTCATAAAAAACTTCCCTAAACAGGGCTGCCTTCAGATGTCTTCTAAACGTCATAGTTGTTTATTTCCTTGACATCTGGTGGGAGGGCGTTCCACGGGGCAGGTGCCATTACAGAGAAGGCCCTCTGTCTGGTTCCCTGTAGCTTCACTTCTTGCAGTGAGGGAACCGCCAGAAGGCCCTTGGTGCTGGACCTCAGCGTCCGGGCAGAATGATGGGGGTGAAGACACTCCTTCTGGTATACTGGGCCGAGGCCATTTAGGGCTTTAAGACTGGTGTTTTGTGGTCTCGGCGGCCGCGCCCAGTCACCAGTCTAGCTGCCGCTAATACCCAGAAAGTCTTTGAATATACTGGGTAGCCCATGCTGGGAGTGCCATTCTGGGAACAAGTCATTTCTGATATATGGGATGATCAAGCGTATGTCAAGAGAACTGGAACAACCTTAAAAAACAAAACAAACCCTAATCCATAATAGGAAAAGAAATGTTACCCCCCTCTGTGAGAATGGGCTCTAAACAGGCAAATCGGGATTATCTCAACATAATCGAAAGAGATTTTTCAGCTTTCCCAGGTCCCCTGGCTGCTCCTGTTACAATATAACTTTTATTAGAAACTTATAAGATCAAAACATGTTAGGCTGTGCTCCTAAACACACACATTCAACAGTACTTAAATCTTAAGTAACTTAGTGTTTAGAATTGGGTGGTACAACAACCAATGTAGCTGTATATGCTTTGGACTCAGGAATAGATTAGAGGTAAGATTTATTAAGGAATCAGAACAGGACACAATACTATGTGCAAGGCAGGTCTCCTCCTCCTCCCCACCCGACAGCCGTAGTGCATCCAAACCACACCCAAGATTGATTAGCCTTTCCTGGAAAAGCAGGTTGTGCTAGCAAAATGGGCACAAATCCCAAGGAAGTTACTCTTTCACAAGGGCAGCCTAGTTGTCTTCATAAGGTCCTTCTGCTCAACACTGGAAGGCAGCAGCAGCTCAGGAGCTCTCTGAGGGAGAAGCAGTAAGAAGAACAAAGAGCTTAAGTTCATTAGAAGTCTGTAGCGTGTGGCTTCCCTTTTCCCATACTCTTCCTGGAGGTCAACAGTAATCTTTCAGGCAGGATTGAATCCCAGCCTGTAACCCCCCTGGACTAAGGGGTATAGCTGAGCTGTTGATGTAGGTACAGAACTGATGTAATGTAACAGCCCTCTCTTTCACTTAACTAACTCTAGAAGGTGGGAGAAGACTTGGCATGGCTTTTAGCAAATCAAAGAAAACAATCACATTTCTAGTTTGTTCTATGTCCAGGTAATAATCTACATATATGTGTGTTTTGGTTTCCCCCTTCTTGCTTTGAGATCTGTGGGATAGTGAGCAGCCTATACCTAGAGTAAAACAAATAAAACTCCAATTACAGGTTTTTAAATAAAATAAAATGAACTTGAGGACTGGCAGAAGAATGATGGGGTTTGTGTGAAACTGTACTGAGAACACCACCAGCAGCAATTGAACCACATGGTGGTGTCGGAATTAGGTTGCCCTCTTCCCATCTCTATGGTGTATCTGCTGTACTTTTCCACACTGCTAGAGTGATGCCCCGGCCCTTAAGGGGTGGAAAACACAGGTTGAAGAGCACTGGGAGTCTTCAAGTAACTTCCCAAAATTCCAAATATCAAGTGGATTTGTTCATGCTTACAAAGTGGAATTCAGAATAAAGAAGAATCCAGCAGACGTTATAATGCTTCCCCTCAGTCGTTTTAAATATCATAGTTATTCAGTGCCTTGGAAATGACATTTCCTCTGCCTCCACAAACTTCCATCTTCTGTTAGTTTTCCTATGAAATATGAACATCAACCTTCACACTCGTTCCAAGAATGGCTGCAGATGAGAGAAAAAGGGTGTCTAGTTTTCCCAAGTCACAAAATTCTAATGAATATTTCTCTCTACTTTCACTGACACACTAGAATCATGATCCTTCTCTTGCCCCAGGTTGTGTGTGTGTGTGTGTGTGTGTGTGATTTTCAGCTTGTTGATAACAGTTAGAATGGAACAGTTCCTCATTGTATGGTCACCTTCTTTCATGAAATTGCACAAAGTAGGGTTTGTTTTGTTTGCTTTGCACTTTTCCCTCCCTTTTTAGTAGCCCTTACCTTTCAAATTTTCATGTTGTTGTTGTTCTGAGAGAGGAAGCACTTAGACTGTGAACCTATACACCAAGGCTGGGAAACCTTTTTTTTCAGCTTGAAGACCACTTCTCATGAATAACTTGCCAGGGGCTTCCCATCTGTGATGAGCAGAGCCAGAGGCGAAAGTGGGTGGAGCAACAGGTGTGATTCTTACCTTTGTACCTTTGCTACATTCCAGCCACACAAAAGCCAGAGGTTTCCACATACAAATATCTTTCCATTGCCATCCATCCAAGTAAACAAAAGGCATTACTACAGTTCAATTATACAATCCAGAATGTAAAAGCACTCAAGGAGATAATGGAGCAGGGCCACTTAGTAGCAGCAATGTGTGGCCGAGGTTGGGGTAAGACCTGGGAAGAGTAGATGGAGAGGCTTGGCAGACTGTACTTGACCTACAGGCCTGAGGATCCTGATTCTGCTATATATGCCTACCTGGGAATAAGTCCCATTGAAAGCAACACAGCTTTCTTTTGGGGTAGACATGGAATGCACTAGTCAGAGTCTTTATTTCATGGGTTCTACATTCTCAGACAGAACTTTAGATTTATTTAATAAATTACTACTTATTTCAAACAAGTTTTAAAAGAGATGTTACCAACTTAATTGTACCCTTTAGCTTTTTTCTAACAGACATGGCCATTTAAAATCAATTTATTGTTTTGAAATTCAAGTAAATTTACCTACACATATACCAAATGTATTTAATGATAGCCATGATTGGGAAAACCATAGATTTCAGACTGAATCACAACATTTAATGATGTTATATCTGCCTTCTTTTTGTTATGAATTTGCTAAGAAGAATTATGCTTTCCATTAGAATTCCTATATGACACAAGATATAAAATGTTTTAGGGTTTGTTTCTGTAACTTGAAATGAAACACAAGTCATATTCTTGTAAACAAAGACTCAGAGTCATAATTTAACAGTATCTAAAATGAGAATCTGAATTTGAGGTTGAATTGGGATCCGGTCTAACACTGTGAATATGAAACAGTCAGCATGGGATAATGCAATTTAGTAAATTTGAAGGGATAGAAAAATGAATAGAAAGTGGAGCTAATAATTAGATATCTACATTTGAGCTGCCTGTGCTGTTAAGATCCAAACAATGCCAAGATATTTTCCTTTTTTCCTTTGCTAAATTGAAATGACTGTAGTAATGTATTCAAGAAGCTTAGCAGATTCAGAGGATTAATCAATTTGATTGTTCCCTCCAGTGTCATTTAAATCTGTGCCTGAACAAGCATTAAAAGCAATTAATTGAGTGCTATGAAATCAGTGCCAGAAGCATTCCAAGTGTCATGGAGATAATCACATGCATTCTATTGCCTGGTTTAGAGAAGCACCATCAATGTTGTGTGCAACAGAAAAGCGAAAATATATAGGAAATAAAGCTCAACTCAATATTGTCTGTGAAAATATTGGCTGTATAAGGTTATATCACGGATGTAGCAGTGGCAAGGGAAGGGTGTAAAAAGCAATTTTAGTTAGTTCAGGTGGTTACAAAGAATAGCAATATATATGTGTATGCAGGGCTTTTTCTGCTAGAACTCACTGGAACTCAGTTCTGGCACCTTTCAGGTGGGTACCATTGTCATTATAAGAGAACAAGGGAGGTGTTTATGGTGAGTTCCGGCAACTCTTTTTCTTTTTTTTTTTAAAAAAAGATTTTTATTGAAGTTTTACAGAAAAGAAAAATAGAAATTCACAGAATAAAAAACCCTAGATTACAAAAAAAAGAAAGAAACACCAAAAATACAGAAAGAAAGCACAACTAATTAAGAAAAATTAAATTTAAACAAAGAAGAGTTAAAACCAGTCCATTTTTTCCAATAACCTCAATTTCATATGCTTATGTTCTTGACCTCCTCGCACCTCCCCCCTTTTGTATTCCCATTCAGATATTTAATTCAGCAAATTCTTACCCTTTTTCAAATGTTAAACTTTATACCATAACATATACTATATCCATATTTTCAAGCATATCAATACCTTTTTTTGCATAATCTTATTAACTTTTATCACTAATTACCACTTATTGCCAATCCAAGCACAATTTTAGCATTCATTAATTTTATAGTATTTCTGAAGATAGTCTTTGAATTTCTTCCAGTCTTCTTCCACCAACTCTTCTCCCAGGTCTCGGATTCTGCCAGTCATTTCCGCCAGTTCCATATACTCTATCAGCTTCATCTGCCACTCTTCCAGGGTGGGTAGCTCTTGTGTCTTCCAATACTTTGCGATGAGAATTCTTGCTGCTGTTGTTGCGTACATAAAGAAATTTCTGTCTTTCTTTGGCACCAATTGGCCCACCATGCCCAAGAGAAAGGCCTCTGGCTTCTTAAGGAATGTATATTTAAATATTTTTTTCATTTCATTATATATCATCTCCCAGAAAGCCTTAATCTTTGGGCATGTCCACCAAAGGTGAAAGAATGTTCCTTCACTTTCTTTACACTTCCAACATTTATTGTCAGGCAAGTGGTAGATTTTTGCAAGCTTGACTGGTGTCATGTACCACCTGTATATCATTTTCATAATATTCTCTCTTAGGGCATTACATGCCGTAAATTTCATACCTGTGGTCCACAACCATTCCCAGTCAGCAAACATGATGTTATGACCAACATCTTGTGCCCATTTAATCATAGCAGATTTAACTGTTTCATCCTGCGTATTCCATTTTAGCAGCAAGTTATACATTCTTGAGAGTGTTTTAGTTTTGGATTCTAACAACTCAGTTTCCAATTTAGATTTTTCCACCTGGAAGCCTATTTTTTTATCCAAGTTATAGGCTTCTCTTATTTGAAAATAGTGCAGCCAATCCCGCACCTTATCTTTTAATTTCTCAAAACTCTGCAGTTTCAGTTTATCTCCTTCTTGTTCCAATATTTCCCAATATTTCGGCCATTTGGCCTCCATATTGGACTTTTTCAGTGCCTTTGCTTCCATTGGTGACAACCACCTTGGGGTTTTATTCTCCAGTAAGTCTTTATATCTTAACCAGACATTAAACAATGCTTTCCTGACAATATGATTTTTAAATGCCTTATGAGCTTTAACCTTGTCGTACCACAAATATGCATGCCACCCAAAAACATTGTTAAAACCTTCTAAATCCAAAATGTCTGTGTTTTCAAGAAGCAGCCATTCTTTCAGCCAACAAAATGCAGCCGATTCATAATAAAGTTTCAGGTCTGGCAGGGCAAAACCACCTCTTTCTTTAACATCAGTTAGTATTTTGAATTTTATTCTGGGCTTCTTGCCCTGCCAGACAAATCTAGAAATATCTCTCTGCCACTTCTTGAAACAGTCCATCTTGTCCAAAATTTGCAAAGATTGAAACAGAAATAACATCCTTGGCAATACATTCATCTTTATAGCCGCAATTCTACCCAACAAGGAAAGCTTCAAGTTTGACCATATCTCTAGATCTTTCTTCACTTCTAGCCAACATTTCTCATAGTTATCTTTAAATAAGTTTAGGTTCTTAGCTGTCATATTAACCCCCAAATATTTAACTTTCTTTACTATTGTTAGGCCTGTCTCCTTCTGAAACCTATCTTTCTCAATCGGTGTTAAATTTTTCTCAAGAACTTTAGTTTTAGACTTATTCAACTTAAAACCAGCCATCTTCCCAAATTCTTGAATCACTTCCAAAACTCTTTTTGAACTAGATTCTGGCTCCTGTAATGTTAAAACTAAATCGTCTGCAAATGCTTTCAATTTATATTGCTTAGCTCCGACCTGAATGCCTTTTATCAAACGGTCCCTTCTAATCATATTCAATAATACCTCCAGGACTGTGATGAATAACAATGGGGAAATTGGGCAGCCTTGTCGTGTGCCTTTCTCTATCTTAAATCCCTCTGTCACCATATTATTCACAATTAATTTAGCCTTTTGTTCTGAGTAAATTGCACTTATACCATTTTCAAACCCTTGGCCCACCCCCATCCCCTGAAGATTTTTCTTCATAAAACTCCAAGAAATATTGTCAAAGGCTTTCTCCGCATCTATAAAAATTAAAACTGCTTTGGTGTTTATATTCACTTGCAGCTTCTCCAAAATGTTAATTATATTCCTCGTATTGTCCGACAAGTGTCTACCCGGGAGAAAGCCAGCTTGGTCCTTATGAATCTCTTCCAATAGTACTTTCTTTAATCTATTTGCCAAAATGTCCGCAAATATTTTGTAATCCACATTAAGAAGGGATATGGGGCGGTAGTTCTTAAGTTGCGTCTTTTCAGACTCAGTTTTTGGTATAAGTGTAATATATGCTTCCTGCCACGACTCCGGCGCCTTTTTCCCCTCTAATATCTCATTGCACACCTCCGTTAGTGGTCGAATTAACCAATCTTTCAAAACTCTGTAGTATTTGGAGGTTAAGCCGTCTGGTCCTGGAGATCCGGCAACTCTTTTTCTACACCAATAGCACTGGGAAGAGGATAATATATTCTCAAAATAAAAATAATAAAATGAACATCTGTAACCATGTACATGTCTGGCAGACCAATCCAAGAGTATAAAATGTGTTTTTGAAAAAAGGATCATAAGGATGCTGTAATGACCAATGCCCTGGGATGTGCATGCCAGCACAAGAGCTGATGCAGGGCTTGTTTGCCATGCTATACCCCCCCCTCCACAATTATCTGTTGTTCTCCAAATGGTCATCTAGGCAGCCCCTGGATTGTTGGGTCCTGGGCATCAGCCGCAAGGTCCAGCTCTCGCTGTACCACTGTGGTTACCAACCTGAGTGTTTGTTTCCCAACATTACTGCTGCTTTTGCCTGCTCCCTTATTTATGTGCGCCTCTCATTTTCTACATCATGGTGGCAGCTGTGAGAAGTGCTGTTCAGGAAGACAAAGTTGGAAAAGGCAGCCAACAGCAGACGCCCTCACTCAGATTTCCTAAGAGAACAGAAGTTTCGCAAGTGGCAATTCTATGGCATGGCATGGCAGACTGGTGGTGGTGGTTAGTTCCCTTCCCTCGATGCAATGGTCCCCATTCGCTGAATGGTGGCCTCTGTGTTGCCATTTTAACTTTTTTTTAATTAAAAAGATACATGAAGTGCATCAACACATTTCATATATCATCTATGCAAGAGACTGCAGGATTTGCTGATCATTACCAATCCAAATGAATGGCTGGTAGTGGCAGGGCTTGTAGCCACTACTACTGCTAATTTATTACTTGTACCACACCCATCTGACTGGGTTGCCCCAGGTACTCTGGGCAGCTCCAATGCTGCCATTTGTGCCAGCCAGGACAGAAGGTCAAACAGAAATAATGTCCCTTTACTGATCTAGTTCCCATGCTGGCACAGCAAAGAGACCCAAATCAGGGTCTTTGCAATCACATCCTATCCGAGCCCAGCCCTACCCTGAAGTTCCTGATAGCTGCTGGGGATGCTGCCACTGGTTGCTTCTGTCCATCTCCCATTTGGGTGGCTGTATTTGGGTTCTCCCCATGATTACAGCTGGGCAGGGATAGGCAGAAGGCCTTACAGTATCTAGCCCATCCAAAACCCCTCCAACATCTAGTATCTAGAATGGAAAGCTTCATGAGTTTGACAGTAACCATAACAATCTCAAGTCCTGGCTCAGTTTGGATTTAGCATTATCATGGCATTCTATCTCCTCTTGATGGACTTGTTTCCAACTTGGGTGTGGTGGCATGGATCACTGTACGATTTTGCCATTGAATGGTCTGAGGTTCTGATGATTCACTATTCAATAGTAAGAGCCAGTGTGGTGTAGTGGTTAACAGCGGTGGCTCGTAATCTGGGAAACCGGGTTTGCATCTCCGCTCCTCCACATGCAGCTGCTGGGTGACCTTGGGCCAGTCACACTTCTCTGAAGTCTCTCAGCCTCACTCACCTCACAGAGTGTTTGTTGTGAGGGAGGAAGGGAAAGGAGATTGTTAGCCGCTTTGAGACTCCTTCGGGTAGTGATAAAGTGGGATATCAAATCCAAACTCCTCCTCCTCCTCTTCTTCTTCTTCTTCCTCCTCCTCCTCTTCTTCTTCTTCTTCCTCCTCCTCCTCTTCTTCTTCTTCTTCTTCTTCTTCTTCTTCTTCTTCTTCTTCTTCTTCTTCTATTGGGGTGGGGTGTCTTTCAATAATGAGACCCACCATTTGCCCAATTTACCTGGAAAAGTAGCGTAGAAATATATATTAAAAAAATTAAAACAAAGCTCTTGTCTCAGATAAGGCTTCAGTTTCTTTAGGGCTGTGTGCACTCTGATTCAAAATCCATGACTGTGTCTTGGTCACAACCCAGAGCTGGGAAATTGCAGTCTTTGTATCATTGACTGGAGCCAGGAAGTAATTAGAAGGTGTGTTTGATTACTTCCCTGTTGCTTGGAATGAGCTCTCCACAATTCCAGCTATCTATGTAGGCTATGCCATGAAGTTTAATCTGTCAACAAAGTTGAGTTTGGGTATGTGGAAATCCAAAATGCCTTGCATACTTCTGAGTTTGACTTGGAATTAACGATGCGTGGATCCCTTCTGGGGCTTGTCTTGAAAAATATTTGGTTTTTTCCAAGTGTTTCTGTCAGAAAACATCATTTTTTAAAAAAAAGGAAGCTCAGCATATTGGAAAAGCTCAGATGGGTGGTGCAGTCCCCATCTCCAGCCAATCCTGCTATATTCCAAGCAACCACCTCCCAGCAGTAACTATGGAGAAGTCTGCAATCCTGGACTTTGTAAATGTGCTTTAGTAGTAATGAATTAACAGGCAGACAATGCTGTGATTGCAAGTTTGAATAGCTGATAAATCCAAAAACCCAGTAATATTGAATCCCTTTTGTACTAATGCAAAATAAGAAACAAATAAAAGCATTTAGAACATAACCTGAATGAGCTCTCTGTTCCCATCATTATTGAGCTGAGATAATGTTTGGACTTCTTCCACCTCTAAACCATGACAAAATGAATATGGGCTTCATAAATGTTCTATTTGTTTTCAAGTAGAAAGGAAATAATTTATCTAAGAGGGTACAACAGATAGCTGAACTATTACTGTCATGAAGCCTTATCAGGCAATAGACTAGCTCTCTAAATCTGCAAATGTCCCTAATACAATATATACAAAATGCAATAATATTGCTATTGGAGCTTTCTACTGCCAAATAGACCAGATTGTTTGTATTCTTGGGAGGGCAAACTTGGTCAAAGGAAACAAAAGATCCTTTGTGGATTTGACTCCTTCCTTCACTTGCCTTCTCTGTAGCATTTTTGGTTTCTGAACAGTGCCTTAGCTTAAAAGTTTTTTTTTAACTTTCATTTTTAAACAAACAAACAAACAAACAAACAAACAAACGTACAGTATTCTTCTGTAAATGTGTCTTTGTTTTTTCTTGTGAAAGTAGTTAGGTGGAAATTGCTAGAAACAGAGTAGGTGGCAGATATTAGGTGCAATCATTTATTTGCATGAGACAGATCAGTTGCAATTTTATGCTTACATTAGCTCTTATATATACGTAACCTGGCACAACACAAACACATGGCCACCACATGACCACAAAAAAGATTGCAATTTTTCTACAAAACTCAAAATACATGTATACCAACTGAACACTGAAAACATATTCAATCTAAAAGACAGGTGAAGGGGGAAATGACTTTTTTTAAGATAACCTCTACCAAGGCTAATGTCAAAAATCTAAATCACTTCAATAAAAACAGAATACAGCTTTAAGTGGCATCAAAAGACTATGTTGTCTGATTCTTCTTTTTTAAAGAAATCATGCAGTCCTAGAAGCCAATGCCTTTAGGCACATTCTAAAACTATTCTCATTTCCTCAGCTCCATAGCAACATTGCACGTGCGCGTGCACACACATACACACTCTGAATACAAAATGGAGGCCTTTTTACATACACGGAGGGATTTCTTGTCCAAAGCTTTTAATGGATTTCATCTTTTGTAAGTACACCATTGCTGGCAACCATTCACTTCAAAGGAAATTTATTCTCCCATGAATAAAGCTGCCAAAAAGGAAAACAATAACAACAAGAACCCCGTCGCCTCAGAGAGGAAAACATTAAAAATTAATTCACAGACTAGAACATTGCTGAATGTAGCGTATTATACAGAAAAGAACATTTTTATATCCTTAACTGGCATTGTTATCAAAATCTGCTATCTAATCTAATCCCCCCAAATGAAAAGCTACTGCCAGTTAAAATATAGTTGGTGGGTGTGTTCACATGCGCACACACAGGCACATCAGGGAAATAAAAGCATCATTTTTAACTTACATTCATGATTCTTAACGATGGCAGGATAACTGATCATGTCCCCGCCTTTAATTATTGTCACTTATATAGTGCCACCAACGTGCTTTACAGAGCAGAAAAGAGATCCTTGCTCCAAGTAGCTTACAATTTAATTTGAAATAGGGGACAGAAGATCAGGCAGTGGTAAACAGGGAGAATATATTGTTGTTTCAGTTACAGAAAGAGTGGCTGCTTTAATACTGCCAAGGAGGATAAAAGAGGATGCGGATTTGCCCAAAATGTTTGTGTGCAAATTTATATGCAGAGATGCAAATTTACAAGTAAATGTCAATAGACTGTGGCCAAGTGATCTATGTACTGTACTTTGCTATTGTCCAGGTGTTCACTGTTGATGGGCAACTTCAAGGTCACTGCTTGCCCTTCCTATGGTCCTTTATCTTTAAACCTGACTTCAGTCAAATCTAGGTCACCTTCTAATAGAATGCGATCCTTTGACATCTCTTCAAATGGATGACTGTCCTTGCTTTTGTACAAATGTGGATTTGTCCTAAGCATGTATTACTGGATGATTTGGGTGCAGCATTAACCCAGCATTTATGTAAACATGAAACCACAGCATGGTTTACTTGTTTACTTGTGCATACAGTTCTATAAAAATTAAACAGCTCCCCCCCCCCAGGTCTGGGATACCCAGAGTTGGATCACCAGTACAGGTGCCATTGGGCAAAGTTTCATTTAGAAACTGATGAAAAACATAATTGAAATAGTATAGGCATTTGGCAGCTGAATATATTGAGTTGAAATTTGCTCAGCCATTAAACTGCAATTATTCTGCCAGTAAAATGTAATTGTAAATATTATCATTATCTTCATATTGTATTTTAATAACTTTTAATGTTTAAGCTGATTTCTTAAAACAAGGCAGATCTGAGGGGGGAAATATCCTGAGCATGCTTACTTAAATATTAAATACTCAAATATTTAAGTACTGGTCCTATGATTTTTAGGCACACATATTATTTTTAGGATCACTTTGCTCCTGAGATTTTTTCCAAGGGCACATACAGTTTTATGTTGTTTGCTCAGTAACTTTGTTGATAAGAGTGTGAAAAAATGAAGAAAAAGATAATGCAGCTAACTCAATGTGCAATTTGTGCTTGGGTAACTCCCCAGTAGAATTTGTTATAAGAAACAAGGCTATCTCCACAAACACATATTGCATCCTCTGCAGTAACATTCCTCTGACACTCACAGTAAAGGCTATCTTGTATATGATCATTTCCCTCTGGATACCATGGCTTTTATGTATGAAAAATGTATATGATGTCTCATGAGATGATGAGCCATCTTGGGGATACTCCACACGGTGCCCTCCAGAAGTTGTTGGACTACAATTCCCATCAGTCCCACCCATCATGCCCTATGGTCAGGGACGACAATGGGAGCTGTTGTCCAACAACATTGGCTAACCATGGTCTGCATGTTGTTTTCCTGCATGGATATGCTAGACATGTAAAAAAGTGTGCCTTGAGTAAAGTAGTCTGACACTTAACACAAGACAAACCAACCATTTACACAGGAATCCATGTTGTATCTGTGCTTTCCCTGTTTTTCAGCTCACAGAAGACTCAGGGAAGTAGTTTAAGTCATGGAAATGGTTACGGGCTAAGCTTTACCCATCCACAGTGACATGGCTCTAATCAAAACTGGGCATTCTATAGCTCCTTTTAGAAGAAATAAGAGGGGCTGGGAGACTTGATCACAAAACTGCCAAGACGCATGAAGTGGTTGTAATGCATGGGAATTATAGTGGTGGTGGCTAGTAGCTGGAAACAATGCTGGCAAGGGCAGTGGGGGCCTGGTAGGTGTTGGTGACCCAGACTGTGGTCAGTAGGCCATTGGAGCAGCCGCTGTTTCCACACAATTGCTCAGCATTTCTTTCTCTCAGCATCAAGGGACTGAGCAAAGTGATAGCTGTCCACAAGAACAGGTTGCTGGATCAGGCCAATTGCTCTCCTAGTCCAGCATCCCATTCTCACAGTGGCCAGGCAGATGCCTATGTGAAACTTGCAAGTAGGACTTGAGGGCAAGAGCACTCTTCCCTTCTGTGGCTTCCAGAAATCGGTATTCAGAAGCATTGCTGCCTCTGACTGGAGGCAGACAGGAGAGGACTTTGGTAACTCTTTCGGAATATGGCACCCTGTGCACCCTCAAATGGATATTCTCAGTTATGGATCATCTGAATTTTGTGTCTCTTTGGCTTGGCACCCTGTGTGGGGGAACCACTCACACCACCCTAAATCTAGTGCTGAGGTGGAGCGCAGTTCCTGGCTCCTATTGCTCACACCCTCTCTCTGCCTGCTTGCCTTTCCTCCACCTTTGGCTGATTCTGCAGGAAGCATTGGGGCCCACAGGCCTATCCAGAGGGAGGAAGCAAGCAAGGAGGGCATGCCGCTTCTTGAAGGGTTAGTCACTGCTTCTGCCTCTTCCTCCTTTGGAATCCCTACAACCTAGAGGGAGAGTGTAGATGACTGAATGCAGTCTAGTATAGGGCCATGGCATGACCCAGCAGGCTCTCCTTAGGTTCTTGTGCAAAGCAGACTTTGTGCTACACCTCACCTGTGATGCAGAGCTCAGTGTGAGCCTGCAGGGGAAGTTGCAGACTTCAAAGCTGCGCGGGGGGGGGGGGGGGGAGACTTGTCCCCATTTCACATCCCCATCTTTTTTGCACGGCAGGGGATGGGAGGAGGGATTGTTATTCCTCCATTGCAGGGGGCTGGACTAGATCAGCGTTTCCCCCAGGTGAAAATGGGGGGGGGGGGGATAACATGAGGAAATAACAGAGGAAAGTAAGAAGCGAAGGGGAAAAATAACATTTTTTAAATTAAAAAAATCCTGATGGGCAGGCTACCTGCTTGACGAATCACAAGCGAGTGAGAGGGATGCCCACCAGCTGGCAGGATTTTTGTTGGGGGGTAGGTTTTTGTTAGGAGGGCAGAACCTCAGCTTTGTATTGATTTTTACTTATTTGGGGGGCACAGGAAGGAAACAAGGTCGGAAGGTTGGGAAACACTGGACTAGATTAACCTTGGGATCCTTCCAACTCTACGATTCCCTCTTTCCTGCTTGATCTCCTCACCACCAGCAGCTGCTGATCCCGCCCCCCTTCTAAAAATAGCAGGCCACGATTCCCCCCCAAGCTTCCACGATCAGCCCGGCGCCTCTGCCGCCTCCCCGCGAGCCCGTCCCGGGAGAGGCGGGTCGGCGTGTCCCCGGCGCCATGGCAACGGGCGCTCCGGAAATCGCGTCAGCATCCCGCCCTCCCCTGCCGGGGCCGCTTTAGCGAGGCAGCCAGTCCAGCCGGGCAGTCCGCCAGAGCAAGTGCCGGCGAGCCTGCGCCAGCGGCCCGATTAGGCAGCCCTGGGTGCCGCCGGCAAGGACGGGTCCCCCCCGCAGACGGCGCGGCTGCCCAAGGTGCCCCGGTGGGCGGCGCTGAGCCTGGAAGCAGCGGGTTGAAGGCAACGTGTTGAAGGGGCGCTGCTGGTAAGGCGAGCCTGGCGCTGCGGGATGAGGAGGAAGAGGGGAGGCGCGCGCGGGAGGCTTGGACCAACGCAGTGCTGCCTCGGCCGGGGATGCTGGCCGGGGTGTGTGGGGGGGCGAGGTCGCGGTTTTGGCGGCTTGCGGCTCGGGGCAGGAGAAGGGCAACGGGGCAGCATCGCCTCCTGCCACTCTCTGTGCTGCGCGCCACAAGGCGGTGACAGCACAGCAAGGAACGTAACGAATTGCATTGCTTATGAACTTGGAAGAAGAGGAGCCCTGCGTCCAAGGAAGGGACAGTGCCTTGAAATAAGGGACAGGTGCCAAGGGCCAGCAGCGTGCATGCATGCATGCATGGACCCATGTGCAGATGAGCTGTGATTCAGCACCGGGAGGAGGGGTTGGAATATGGAGATGGACCTCTTTCTGGCCAGCCTAAGAGCTGTGGGAGGAAGGAAGCAAGAGTACTAGAAACGAGCATGGTAGTGCCATTGTAAAATGTGCCCTCTGTAAGTCATAGCTGAGCTCCTTAGAATGTTCAACAGTTATGAGTAATTGGCTTCTAGCAAAAATATGTATGTTGCTTTTGTTACTAGCAACGTGTGTGGGGTGGTGTGGTGGGGAGAGTGGTTCTTGCAAAATCCTAGCGGCTTGAGGCCCATTTGCGCCAATGCATCTCTGCGTTTTTATGTTGGTGCCTTTTGTCCCAAACATAAAAGTGGACGGAAACAAAAAGTGGATGAAAGACGTTCTTTCAGCTGTGAGAACCAGCTTAGTGCATTTGGACTTGAGTTCAGAGTAGATGCTGGAAGGAAAGCCAATTTCCTTTTTAATATGGGCTGCTTCTCCTTCTCCCCTTTTCTTTTGACCCTGCAGTTGTCCGTCACTGGTGTACTTAACTAACCCTGTGTGAAAGTCCTTTCAACCATCTTGCCAACTTGGCTTAGATGGGTGCCGTTCCCCTGGTGATTACATAGCTTGAGTGAAATCCCTTGGCAGTAGCCTCCTGCTACTCAGAGATATTCAACACCTGATACTACCGTCTGGCAGTTGTGCTTTATTTATAGCAGAGCTTTTGACCCTGCTGTGTATCCTTACACGATGCTGCTTCAAATTAGGCTAAAGTACCTGGTTTTAACTGTCCATAATTTATAAGCTACCGAAAGAGCAGGGTCGGAAAGAGGAACCTTTTGTTTCTCTAGAGATCATCTGAATTTCCTCTTTCTAAATTAATGTGCACTCAGTCCCTAACCTTGTTTACTTGGGAATAAATCCTAATGGGTTCAGTGTGACTTAGTTCCAGGTAAGCCTGGAAATGGCCTTAGATCTCTTTTTCATTAGCCATGGAGCCTCATGTTCCTAATGATGATGATAATTGCTGTTGGTGAGTTCCAGCATGCCTTTTTCTATACTAATTAACGGGGTGCGGTAGCTGTGAAAAAGGCAAGTTCGATGCTAGGGATCATTAGGAAAGGAATTGAAAATAAACAGTTTGAAATTATACACCCTTGGATCATGGGAATCAACATGTTGACTAGTTTGCATTTTGCAGAATAATATATTGCATTGTGAATGTTTAAGAATATAAATGCAGCGTCAGTGTTGGCATACTAAAATGGCATGCTTCTTGAGTACTGAAGTCTTGAGATTTCCTCTTCGTATCCTAGTTTCTATGGCAATTGTTATTTAGCTTTATATCAACATTTATATACCACTTGTTTGTAATGAAACGTCAAAGCAGTTTGAAAAAAGAATGAAACAACAAAATGATATGTAACTCCCTTGTTAAAAACAGGTTTTTAAAACATTAAAAATATTTATAATCAGCATTAAGCTGAAATCTAACACATGACAGTTTGTACATGTATGGATAAAAAGTAGAGGACCCCTGACAGTTAAGTCCAGTCGCAGACGACTCTGGGGTTGCGGCGCTCATCTTGCTTTACAGCCAAGGGATACGGCGTTTGTCTGCAGACAGTTTTTCCGGGTCATGTGGCCAGCATGTCTAAGCCGCTTCTGGCGTAACCAGAGCAGCGCACAGAAATGCCGTTTACCTTCCCACCGGAGCGGTACCTATTTATCTACTTGACTTTGACGTGCTTTCGAACTGCTAGGTTAGCAGGAGCTGGAACCAAACAACGGGAGCTCACCCCCGTCGCGGGGATTCGAACTGCCGACCTTCTGATCGGCAAGTCCTAGGCTCTGTGGTTTAGACCACAGCGCCACCCGTGTCCCACATATCTGGATAGACTTGCCTAAAGAAAAATGTTTTTCGCAAGTGACAAAAAGTGAAGGCGCTCACCTGATGCCAATAGGCAGGGGGTTCCAAAGTGTGGGATATGGCAGCGGGGATGCAGGTTAGAGAAGGGTGTGGGTTTTCAGTTCTTCTCACTCATGTTCACTTCCCTTGTAGTAATTTGCACTCCCCTCTTCATATGTGAGTGGAGCAGATGTGAAGACCAAATGTGACTTCCAAAATGAGATGGGGCTACTGAAAGGGAACAAGTTTATATTTTGACCACAAAGCCTCATGGTGAACATGTTTACTTGGAAGTGAATATGAGAGTGTGTACATGGGATTGTAGCTTCAGGGAACAAAGAGAAGGAGCAAGTGGTCTTTGGAAAGAGGAACATACTATGTCACTTATAAGAAAGATTTCTCAGGCATGCCGCATAGTTGTTTTCTTTAACATTGACTCTTCTTTTCTAGCTCATGATATTGAATATAAGTTCTGTGTCATGGATGACGCTGCTTTGTCACTTGGAGCAATAGATGTTTCCTATTCTTCTTCCTTGGCAGAATGCACTGTGACTAGATGTAAACACTCCAGTGAAGAATGGGTATGTAAGATATAGCTTTCGGTTTTTTCATAAGCACCTTGTTGCTTAAATGTAGAATTATTCTCCCACTGTTAAGAAAATCAGCTTACACTTCTGCTTATTTCAGAAAATTAGGAATGCACCTCAGTACATTTATGAGGAAGGGTAGTAAGTTTTTTCTGCTGGTGATAATCTCTGCTGCAGTGATAATCTCTGCTTGAAATATAAAAGATTCTCTATTTGTAACTGTTAAATATGAAACGGGGAGAATCAAGAGTTTAAAATAATGTGTAAAGAGATGGGTTTACACCATGACTAATGACTTTGTGGTCTAAAAAAGATGTACTGTAATAGATATGGGGGATTTCTGGGCGATCTAATGCAGATTTTTAAAAATCTGAAAATGCACACTCTGGACTTGAAATAGGCATGAGGAGTAGTGAATAGATATGTCTGGGTGGAGCATAAAGATACTCATGAAATGAAGGAGATAATGAGACTTGTAGGGTAGGAAAAATACCTATTATCTAATATTGATGGGTGAGGAGAAGCTTGAACCTGAAACTCATAAATTTGGAGAGATGTTCAGAGCAATAAAAGAGAAAGATGAGCTAAAGGTTTCTTTAGTGCTGCAAACTGTCCCTGGTGAAATCATAGTAAGAAAAGCTAAGAAACGACTAGGGTTGTTAGAGGGTCTTTGTTTATTTTAATAAATCTGGGTGAATATTAGCTACTAATGAAGGTGTGGACTGATTACTTTTTTCTGGTTAAGCTTTACCTTTTATTTGGCTTTCTGACTTTTGTGTCTGCTCTAACCTTTTCAATTTAGATCTAGTCTTTTTTGTGTCCCTCTATTACTTGTAATTCTTGCTGTATTTAGAGGCCAGCCCTGGGCACGTGTACTCAGAAATAAGCCCATGGGATTGTCATGGGACTCCCAAGCAAGTGTACATAGGATTGCAGTGCTTGTTTGTTTTTATGCATTTCCCCATCACGTTATATGTTTTAAAAAGCATATGTGGTAACTTCTCACCTGCAAATCCTACATGCGATCTTAACAAAAAAACACCCAAGCAAGCATCAGGAAGATAAATTGATAGATGTAGTAAATGGAATATTTAAGCACAAAATTAACAGCAATATTCGATTTTTACAATTCACTTTTAATCTTATACTTTCCATTTTGTCATCATGCAATGCTGTGCAAATGGAGCTTATTTAATGTGCAGTAGGGTTGTAACATGTTAGGACATTTTACATTTTACAAGTGTATCTATACATCTTGCACAGTGTTTGGAATTTTGGGATTTTATAGGCATGGAAGTTTTGGCCTTGGATCACATCTTGTTATTAAAAGATTAACCTTTAGTCATGTAATTGGGTAATAAACTTTGGCTAGGTCAAGACTTAGAGTCTGATCTGTTTCAGCAAGAGGATTATGCTTGCACAGGAATCTGTGTTGAAGTCAGTGTATCTTTTAAAGGGTTCTGCGCTCTCTGTTTCATATATAGGAAAGAGTGTATGGACTTTAATGTGCTATCTTCACTTACTGTATTTTACTGTTTTCTAGGGAGAGTGCAATTCTAGGCCTACTGTCTTCCGATCAGCCACTCTGAAATGGAAAGAGACCCTACTTGGCCGGAATCGGCCCTTTGTGGGGCGCTGTTGCTACGTATGCACTCCTCAAAGCCGGGTAAATTAGATTATATTGGTAACTAATTGAAACACACTTTCCATGTAATAAAATTCACAGTAGCTGGCATCTAATTGTTTCAATTCAGATTCTACCTTGTCACAGTTGGTTTGTGTTCCGTGTCCTTGTTTTAAAGAAAGGCACCATAATATATAAACTCTGCGGTCCTTATGAAGCCATGACTGGAAATGGAAGACATGTTTCTCTCTTAACTTTCAGGACAAGCTCTTTAATGCTAGTATCCCTTCTTTGGGCCTTCGAAATGTCATCTATATTAATGAAACACACACAAGGTAAGCCTTTTTCTTTTTGTATACTTAATGTTACTGTTCACAAAGCAATTGCCCAGTTTGCATGTTGCATTAAGCCATAGCATAAAACAAACTATGCTGGTTCATATCACTGTTCATTCATATTAAGCCCAGCCTGGAGAACCTCCTATTCATGGGCCGAATCACACCCATCAAGGGGCCTGAAATGGCCGGTGAGGCTGTTCTCTCCACTTCCCCAGCCATGCTCACGTGCTGCTTACCTGACATATTGCAATCGTACTTTCAATTGTTCCTTGGCAAGCACAGACTGCATTTGGTGCCTTTTAAATTGGCACTGAAGTTGAGCTGATCCCTGCAGAAAGTGGGTCTTATTAGATGGCTCTAAATTTAAATTCCTGGCAGGCTGCAAGCCCTGCTTTCAGTAGGAATCTGTGCTTCAATCCAGATTTTTAAACAAAAAACTGTGCTTCCGATTCTGCATTTGAAGTTGAATTGCCTGACCTCATGTACCATCCGGTGATTGACAGGTGGGCAGTTCCGCCCACGTCTCAAAAGTGGATATGGTATGCAACTTGGAGACTGTTCTTCACACCTAAAGTGCACCATAGGTTGTTTTAAACAGTAGTTAAATGTGATGTGTGAGCCAAGCCAATATCTATTGTATTATTGTTGTGGATAAGCAAGAAGAATGAAAACCAAGATGTGTTAATGTTGTTCTTTCACTGAATTAACTTCCAGAATAGGCTACATATTGGCTTGCAGCTCATACATACATACTTGAGAGTGACTTAGAGCAGAGCTTTCTGAACTGTGTGTCATGACACATTAGTGTGTCGACTGCAGTGTGTAGGTGTGTCGCACAAACGCTCCCCGCGTGCTTCCCAGGGCTGGAAAGGAGTTAGTTTAGCCTTCAGTTTGCTAATAAAGCTGAATTACCACATCACAAAAGGATGCATTTCTAAAAAGTGTGTCACCAAATGAAAAGTTTGGAAAGCTCTGGCTTACAGTAATGAGAAACTATAAGTTCACGTGCTGTACTCATTGTGGAATCACAAATGTACAGGTTGAGCTTGCGCTACTAACATAAATAGATGTTGCTGTCAACTAAAAAGCAGGATACACAAAATGTAACTGGGTTTTTTGTCAGCCAAATTTTCTACTAGCCAGTTGTGAAGTCCACTCCTACGATGGTACTGCAACAATATTGGGTACAGTTTTTGTAACAGATACTGGTTTGATCAGTCTTGATGAAATTGCGTATTAGTAAATCAGAATAGTAAATCTGATTCATTATGTGGCTTTTGACTTTCATCTACACATTTTAAAGACTTTCATCTCTGAATATATGGTGATTATAAAAAAACCAACAAACCTAAAATGCTGCACAAAAAATTGCATTTTTTTGGTACAAAACCTGGAGTGTTGGAAAGAATAGATTTTGATCAGTAAGATGTATATCTCATTCTCTGACCAAGAAAACATGTAACAGAAGTGAGGAAAGAATTACAAGTTTTAGCAAGCACCAGGTTGGCAAAGGATGGCCTATAGCATTTTTCATTCAAGCTAAATTACTGGAACTTGATCCCCCAAAGGGCATAGTAAAGCTACTCGGGAGTTTGTTTCTAATCAAATCCTATGGTAAAACCAGATATCTGTTTGATTGTAAGAATATAGACATACTTTTGAATGAATAAATTGCTGAATAACTAATTTAAAATAGCTTTGAAAGTTCCAGACTTTTATTAAACAACAGCACCAGCAAAATGCAGTGTTAGCACAACTTAGATTTTTCTTTTGTTCTCTTTAGTAGACAGTCGTATCAAAAAAGAATTTATGTATTCGGGACTCTATTCACAGAGAGAGTCTGCTAAATAGTACATTTAAAAATAGTACATGCAAAATCAATACATTAATGGGCTGTAAAACATTTGTTGGTTGCAAATGCAATGGATTTGATCCTCAGAATTCCATCACGTTTTAAGGTTTGCAAGCATCTACTTACCAATATTTTCTGGTACTAGGCAGCCATCAATATGATTTTCACATTGTAATGGCTTTGAAGGCTTCATTTCATTCTTAAAGGAACCTTAACCATGCATTAAAGCAAGGGTGGCAGACATGTGACTCTCCAAATGTTAGTGGGCTCCAACTTTCAACACAGCCAAGGGTCAGGAATGATAGGAGCGACATGTCAGGGGCCACAAGTGCCCCATTCCTGAATTAAAGGATAGAAGATTGGCTCTAGTGGTACCTATGGATGAGTGGAAAGGCACTTCCGGTCATGCAGTGCAGCTTCCCTACATTCCACCCCCGCAACCACTGCAGTCCCTCTATCTTCATTATAGCCCACAATTCTGTAAGATTTCCTTATGCTCAAGCAGTTACTGGGATATGCTTCCGTCAGCAGGAGAAGTGGGTAAAATCCATTGCAGGAGCAGAAGTTTGCTTGCATATCTCTGAATTAATTATATAATCTGAAAGAACTCCTAGACCTTTAAATGAAAAAGTCTGCTAACTGGAAAGTTCAAACCCCACAAGACTCGTTCATATTCATTGACACATGTACATGATTTTTTACTGAAGTACAATGATGTCCAAGGTGAGAATTTGTGTTTGCTTGGATTGGTTAATAGAATGTGTGGCTTGGGGGTCAATATGTAAAGGGCATAGTAACAAGTATCTGTGGATAATTTAACAGCTTAATAAACAAAAGCTTGGAAGGAAGATTGCTTTAATATTTTCTTTAACTCTTAGCCTCACCAGTTTAAGATTTACCCTTTCTGATTGACCCTCTACTTATTTAATCAGTTTACCAATTAAAGTTAGTTCTGATAGGGACATGATTGACAATATTGAATGCAATATTTCTCACTGTTGTGTTTTGCTAAGTTACTGTGTATTGTTGTAGGCACAGAGGTTGGCTTGCCAGGCGACTCTGTTATGTTCTTTTTGTGCAAGAACGGGATGTTCATAAGGGTATGTTTGCAAATAATGTGACAGAAAATGTGCTGAAAAGCAACAGGTAAGAAATTAAAATACCATTGTTTTTTGTAAAGTTCCATTGTCATGACAATTTGAAAAAGAACTGTCCTTTTTGAGAAATCCCATTTTTAAATCAATGAAGCCGAGTTTGCTATATTTATGCCCAGTGCCTGATATTTTAGATACTTGTTTCCACAATTTTGGAATCTGCAGGCAACCATTATGAAGGCATCTGTGTATAATGTGTCAAATTGTGTGACATATAAAGTTAATTTGAGTTGTACACCAGCTTTTCTATTCCAGCCTTCCCCAACCTCTTGCCATCCAAAAGTTCTAGACTACAGCTCCTATTGGCTCCAGTCAACATGGTCAATGGTCAAGGATAATAGGAGTTATAGTTCAACAACATCTACAGGTATCAGGTTGAGGAAGGCTGCTTTTCAGTGACTAGTTACTGCTCCCCAGATGTTGAAGACTTCTAAAATCTTTATAGGCTTTATACTGGCTTTACACTGAGCTATTTTGCCTTGTGCATTTGAGGTATGTGTATATGTGCGTGCTTTTCTACTTGGAAAGTGTCACTGTACTGGAACCTTAATTTAAAAAGTACTCATGAGTAAATATAATTGCACTACAAGTTCCCCTACATTCTGTAGCTATACATTCTGTCTGTCTGTCTATGCATCTCAAAAACAGGTGAAATATCAAGCTTATTTTAAGAATCATCTTACTTTATTTGTAACACCTAGAGTGCAGAATGCTATTGCACAGGAAGCTTCAGAAATGTCTGCTGTGAGTGGCTCTGGTCAGCCAGACCCCAGAAACGTCAACAAAGTCAAGAAGCAAGCTAGAAAAATTCTGCAGGAAATGGTAGCAAATGTCTCGCCTGCTTTGATCAGGTAATGAAACTAGATCATGGTTGCTGGTGTCAGGGGGTGCTGAAATACAACCTGTGTTCACATGGAGATAACTGTTTCTAGTTGCCTCAGATTTCTGCTTCTCTTATCTGTGGTGTAAGCTGAACTCAAAGCCCTGGTATTTGCCCTTGAAGAATATATAGTGTGTGTGTCTTGCGTCATAGCCTAATACAGACTTTTCCATGAAACAAAATAACATTTTGTCATAAATGAATTTCATGTTATCATCACGAAGTTACTCTCTGCATTTTCAAACTGGATGTAAACTTCTTGCTACATTTATTAAGGCTGCAACAACTGTTGTCTGTTTTTGTTTTTTTAAAAGAAACAACCTGTTTGTTTCATATAGAATTTTTGCAACTGTTACAGATTTTTCATGACTGCTGATTTGGTTGCTTGTGTTTCTACAGTAGTGTAGGTTTTAAAGGCAGCATGTTTCAGTGTGTATGCTTCTCTTATATTGTTTCATTCTGCTTGAAACTAAAAATGTATATAAAACATGAATACTATTATATGGTGGCTCAACTTTTATTGCCCCTTTTAGGTTAACGGGATGGGTGTTGCTGAAATTATTTAACAGCTTTTTTTGGAATATCCAGATTCACAAAGGCCAATTGGAGATGGTGAAAGCAGCAACAGAGGTAATAAAATCCCTGAGGCAAAAAAAAAAAAAAAATCCCTTCAGAGGAGAAATATGACATTGTTCCATTTCTAATATTGTTTGGGCCTTACAGGACTCTTTTAACAATTTGGCAAAATAAATCAATCTTAGCACACTGTAATTCAATCTGAAAAGAGTCAATATGGGCCAAATTCACCTAGATCTAATTACTGGAGTTAACTGTGCTTATTTTGGAATGAAATCCATTTGTCAAGAGTTGTGAAATACATATGTGCATTTATTATTTACTAAAACCAACCACTCTGTAGCCATAGATAATATCCTTAAAAGCACTTTTCTCAACTATGCAATGTTACGTAGTGTTTGCATACAACTGTATTCAGTGAAAATAAAAGCTTGCACATAATCAGAATTATTTGGGGGATACTTAATAACTTTTTATAATACAAGTGCCTCCTGCTCCTCACCTCTACTCACCCCATGCTGGCAATTCAGATGTTCTGCATAAAGAGTAGAAAGTGTACCTCCTGGCCTGCATTACTTGTCAAAAACACATTTTGACTTTTAAAAAATACAGTTTTAAAACCAGATTGTTTGGGTATTTATAGAATTGCTTCTTTTCTTCTTCTTACAGCTGAATTTGCCGCTTATATTTCTACCTGTTCACAAATCTCATATTGACTACTTGCTTCTCACGTTCATTCTTTTCTGTCATAACATCAAAGCACCGTACATTGCTGCAGGGAATAATCTGAATATCCCCATTTTCAGGTAATGTTCTATTCATGTATACTTTCACTTTGTTCATTTCGGCCATGTGGATTACTGTATCAAAATCCTAGCTAAATGAACCTTCATATGCTGGCAAATAAATTTTGTGCTTACCTCGCAGTGCCCCAGTAACTGTCTTGATTTTTTTAACACTTGGCCTGCAATTGCTGGAATAATTTTATATTGGCAAAGGAATCCAATTAATATGCCAGTAGTGATCATATTCTTGCATTCTAATGTCATTATTAGCATATCAAAAAAAAAAAAAAAGCACTCAAACCAGTGAAGGCTTTGGCCCCAATCCTTAGTTGCTCATAACACTTGGTGGTGCCTGGTACATTTTCCCAAGGTCATCAAAATAAGCGTTCAGATAATTTAGTGAGCTTCAAAGGTGTGTAATTCTTGGCCGTTAATGGAGCAAAATGTTTTCAGCCATAGAAAGTGAGGCAAATGTAACTTCCTTGATAAAAGGTGTATCAGCAGATAGGCAGACGTCATGTTTAGATATGCTGTAGTCTGCTTCGTGTTCATATAACACAAGATAATATATGTGGCACCTTCTAAATATGATTGCGAGTCCTGGCGGTGATATTATGTCTAATATTATGCATGCTTATTTGGAAATAAGTTTCAGTGACTTGAGGGACCCAAGTAAGTGTTAATAGGATTTTAATCTCTGAAATGGTAGACGATATAGTTAGAACAATCTGTAGTTTTATTAAATTCTATAGCAGCCTTTTATTCAGCGTTATATGCTGTTATTAGGTATAAATAATAGAGAGCCACGATTTTAAGTCACAAAATGGTAGGCCACAAATTTTTTGCTAGATGGGAGGGCCTTTATACAAATAGTTGTGTGACTTGATCTTTTTCTTCCCCATTTTTCATTGATCTGACCAGAATAATTGGTTAGAGTTGCAAACACTGTAAGAATTTTATGTGAAAATTGTGAGCCGCTTTGCTAATTTTCTGTTATCCCAATGCATACCATACTGACATTTTTGTTTGTTACTTCCTTAAATTTTCACCTGTTTATATTCTAAGGCATAGGAGGGACTTCAGGTTTGTTTTATTTCCATATATGTAATATTGCAATCTTCGCCAGGCCAAATAAATCTTGTCTGGTTGAACCAGTAAAGATCTCTAGTACATGGCAATTTTAATAACAAAATTGTGGTGTCAAAACTTTTCTTAATTTAGCCTTTAAGAACAAGTGACAAAGGAAATAATTAGTAAGTTGTGTTCTGAAAGTAAAGTTCTTTTAAAACAGCTGGAGCCAAAATTATACGGTTTTAAAAAAGTATATATTGTTAGTCACCATAAAAGGATTTCTACGAAGCCTGTTGTCCCTAATTTCTGTGTACTGGAGAGCTTGTGCTCAAATATGGACTACCAACATTTGTCTGCGGTACCACAGAACTTAATGTGTAGCTTTCTCATGCAGAGAGAACAATCATTGAATTGTATGGTTATATCACACTGTGGACACAACTGCCTGTGCTAGTGTTAACGTTCTTAGCCTTTTAATAAAAATGGGTATTTCTTTACCCACAGCACTTTGATCCACAAGCTTGGAGGGTTTTTTATACGGAGAAAATTGGATGAGAGGCCCGATGGACGTAAAGATATTTTGTACAGAACCTTGCTGTATGTGGTATGTATCTTTTTCTTAATTCAAGGCTTATCTCTGCAAAGTATTTGAAGAGCCAGTCCACCATTTCAGGCTTGATTGTGGGGTGTGCAGGTTTGTGGCAAGGTTCAACAGTTAAATAGCAAAAAAGAAGAAGAGGTAGCATTTTAAACGTCTTAATAATTAGGAATTAGTTGCATCTAAACGTGTGTAGTGTAAGATACAGTTGAACAGGGATGGGGAGTCTCTGGCCTTCCATATGTTATTGGAGTCCAACACCCATCAAGGATGGATGGAAGTTGTGGTCCAGAGGCATCTGTAAGACTGCAGGTTCCAATATAATCTGGAGGGTGTTCTTTATATTGGCAGTAGGTGGTGGGATATGCCCCTTTGAAGAAAAAGAATGCGGAATTACTCTGTATATTGTTTATTAATTGCCTTCCACATATATGTCTTAAGGCAATGTAGAAAATATAATAAAACCAGTTAAAAATAGAGCAGAAAATGACAGCAAATAACCTTTTAAAAAACAATACAGTGCTACCTCGGGTTACAGACGCTTCAGGTTACAGACTCCGCTAACCCAGAAATAGTACCTCGGGTTAAGAACTTTGCTTCAGGTTGAGAACAGAAATTGCATGGCGGCAGCGGGAGGCCCCATTAGCTAAAGTGGTACCTCAGGTTAAGAACGGACCTCCAGAATGAATTAAGTTCTTAACCCGAGGTACCACTGTATAATACAAAGCAAACATGTTTTACACAAGTTTGTGACACAGTTGTTAGTGGTGTTGTGTACTGTATGGAGCATCTGCAGAAATGCCTGTACCTCGGATACCGAAGCAGTCTCGCACATTTGAATACCCTTAATCGGTAGTCCTTTCAGCGGATGTCAAGGACACCTATGAACTTGCAGCACTCATTGTCCTTCTATGTTACTGTGTAATCCCAATAAAACTAATGGGATCACTGCGCATGGACTAGAATTATAGTGTGCAATGCTGGGCTTGGTGCCATCTACTTTGCTAGAAATCCTGTGTAGGTTCTCCAGTGTCTCAAGTCTCAGAAACTGGTTTAAAAAGGGTGTGTGTGTTTTATACTCTTTCTTCTGTTCCCTGGAAAAAAGCGACTTTCAAAGAAAGTGAGGATTGAAAACCTGATAGCGAGTTTGGATGCTCCTGTGAAAAAGCACTCACACACCTACCTTTAAGAAAGGAAGTGATTTCTGAATATTTGGGAGATTGTTTAGGTATGCAGCAATATAATAGTTTGCAATTACACACAAAACAACAATATAGTTGTTTTACAAATACTTATCGGATTGGAGGATTAGTGGAATTCTGGTAGCTACTGAGCCACAGTACAGTGAGGGTGTCAGCAGGAAGAAATAATAAAAAAATGCAGCAAGGGAGGATATTATTACAGATATAAAAAAGGAATGCAAATAACTTGTGTCTGATTTTTTGGTTGTTGTTCATTCTTCATTTAGCATATCCAAGAGTTGCTTCGCCAGCAGCAGTTCTTAGAGATATTCCTGGAGGGCACCCGGTCCCGGAGTGGAAAGACATCCTGTGGAAGGGCAGGCCTTTTATCAGTAGTGGTGGACGCTCTGTATTCAAATGCTACTCCAGACATCCTAATCATACCCGTGGGAATATCCTATGATAGAATCATTGAAGGCCACTACAACAGTGAACAGCTGGTAAAAGTGTTTGGAATGCTGTTGTCCGCTCAACAGATATTTAGATCACTGTCAGTTGTAACCATCTTGGTGATAAAAATGTGTTCTCTTTGGTCAGAAAACAGGGCCTTGGAAACATAAATTGCATGCTGATCTTCGCAAATACTTATTTGTAGCTAGTCGAGATACAAGGGAAAAAGACATCTGAATAATGATTTTCATAAACAGCATTTGAAATATCCAAATAGATGTCTGGCTTAGAGGAAATGGCCCAAGTGACCACAATGCTTTTTACGATGCTTGAGCTGTTGCCCAGATTTATTTCTGAGCATACTTAGGTGGCTTGGATTTATGAACTTGTTTAACATTAAGTAGCTTTTAGATGCAATTGTTGAACTGCCTTGCTCTCCCGATGTTTCACAGGGGAAGCCCAAGAAGAACGAAAGCCTTTGGAGCGTGGCCAGAGGAGTCTTCCGAATGCTGCGGAAGAATTACGGCTGTGTTAGGGTAGATTTTGCTCAACCGTTTTCTCTGAAAGTAAGTTCATATAATATGAACATAATTTCTTATTGCAGGGCGACACCTATGGTGATAAAATATTCTTAAGACTATATGTCACTAGGCAAGAAAGAAAAATTGGACTTCATGTGAACTTCTGTTCTGTCTTAGTCAGCCTGGCCCAGTGGTCTGTTCAGCTGTGGTTCCTGGTCCATTCAACGATACCTGTCCTGTTTTCTTGCATACCTTGTTGGTTCCTTCTTCCAGAGTTACCTGTGGATGTATTTTCCCACATCACCCCTTTCTTACTCATACTGTTTCATTGCGCTTTGGTATCTGACCATAAAGTTGCTTCAATGGAGCAGTTTTACTGACCCACAGATTGAAGCTATCTCTCAGTGTGGGGAAGAGAAATGATTGCTTGCCTCCTGATTTCAGAAGAGCTTAAGTCTTCTTACCTATGAGCACAGGAGAACTCATTTCTCTCCATCACTAAGACAGAATGGAAACTCGTGACCAGTCCAATTTTATACTTGAAAGTTTGTCAGGATATATAGCAGGCAGTTTGTAATTTCACAAGGTGGGAGGGGGGGGAATGCATGCATAGGATCTAAAATTGTTGGGTTGTTTTGATTGTCACACCCCTACCACAGATTCCATCATACGTTAGAAGTTTTTAATAGCAATAAAGCTGCTGAAGAATGCAGAGATAAATCTTTAATTCTACAGTTAAAATATAATTCACTTACAGCTGAAGGATAACAGCACTTAAGATGCACCAACTCTAATAGTACAGAAGAAAATGTGAAAAAAGGGTGCTAATATTACCAGTTCTGCACATCTCGTGTTGTAGTCTTTAGCTAGTTTCCAAAAGAGATTCCACAGAAGCCGTTGGTCTTACTTCTCCGCTTCCAGCCATAAACCAATTTTGTGTGCGTTATTGAATTGTACAAATATAATGGCGGATTGGATTTCCAGGGGGCTAATAATAAACAAATTAGAATTCTTAAGTAAAAGGAAATCAATGGGATGCCAGTCAGGCCATCGTGTAATTTTGCTGCCTGAGAAATGTTGGCTCCCCAAGGAATGTGGTATGAGCTAAGAAAAATGTTGCTTCTTGTCACTTTTTCAGCTGATGGAAATATGCAGGGCACTTCTAATTAAGTTTTATTGCAGCGGTCTTCCTGACAGGTAGCTTTGTATGCATAATTTAGCAAGCCAGTAGAACATAATCCCCTTCTGTGTTCAGAAATTCGAAATAAGTGCATATTGCTTTAATTCCAGTACCTCCTATCATTTACACAGGGATAGCTTCAGGATTTATTTCCTTAATGAGTTCATAAATAAGTCAATTTCACTGAGATAGCAAGGTCTCATATCCTATAATATTAATTACCAGTGGCATATATTTATTCTTCTCTATTCTTTATTCATATACAGGTGTTCTCATAACGTCTTCACTTTAGAAAGCCTTAATTCTATCACAACTCCTACATGCCTAAAATTGGCTTTATCAGCACACCCAGCAAGCTATACATATGTTTCAACCTGTGTGTAGTTAGATATAATGGGTGTTATCCAATGAAGTCCTTCCACTAGCACAAGGGTTTCTTCTTATGCAACAGAACTTCCCTTCCCTCTCCTCTGCCTGCGCATCCTTGTGCTCTCCCCAAATCTGTTCTTGAGGACTGGCTGAAACCCCAGAACAGATTCACAGGGGAAGGACAGGGAGGGGAAGTTCTGTTGCAAAGCCCAAAAGTCCTTGCACTAGCAAAACTTATGAAGATACTGCCCAGTATCATATTATATTTGAAAATACTTAGTTGTACAGGTGATAGGCTTTGTAACTATTGCTTCACATCCATGTCCACTTTTCTTGGATTTTCTTGTCTTTTTGCAGTTTGCTTGCCTTTCAGTGTAACCTGTAAAATTTTATATGGTAGCCTCTTCTTATAGCAGTCCCAGGCCCCAAATCTTAAGACTCTCCCTTTGATCACTTTCAGATATGTTCCACTCCCAATTCTGTATCTCTGTTTTCATCCTTGGTGGGTTTAATATATTTTGCAGAAGGGTTATGGCTAGCATGTCAGTCAATTGACTTGTTAAATATTGTCAATTAACCAGTTAGTTTACTGCCTGTTATTTGACTGTGGTCAGATTCTCCATGAAGCCAAAGATGCCACAGTCTGGGTGGCTTCACTACTTTTAATTGTAGCATCATTTGCTAGCAGGGACAGGACTGAGGGCAGTGTTCCCCCTTGTATTTCAGTGATTGGGTACAAAGATTTCCCAGCTAGCCACTAGCTGTAACTACAGGCTTCTCTGATCAGAAATGGGAACTTTAGCAGCCATTAGTGGCAAACCTCTTTGCCTTGGACTGCTCACAACTCAGTCTCGCTTGCTGCAGGAACCAGGAAATGCCCCTTTGCCCCGTCAGCTCTGCAAAGATCCTGTGGCAGATTGGACTCGGATCTGGAAACTGTTTAACTTCTGAAACTGCTTAACGTCTTTAAAAGTTAATCATCATTGTGAAATTAAACGAGGATGTCTATAAAAGCTGTTGATGTTTAAAGTGTGCAAACTTGCAATAAAGGTTAATGCTTTAGAAATATTTGACAGTGTTTTCACCCATACTTCAAATGCCCAAGACTTAGATGAAGCTATGGAGCCTTATCTGGAATAAGATTATATTGTCTTGAATGTGTGTCTTCATGGTGCAGTGCATGCAATGTTGTGAGAACAAATCTAAATAAGCTATTTAGTAAAGGCAGCAATAATAGAGGCATTTTGGTTGTTAGAAACTGTGTTTACATACATAGTGACAGAACCACTAATAGAGAACAGAACTGTAGTTCTGTTACCACAGATGTGGATCACCCTAGCATTTCTCTTCCATCTTTTCAAAGAAGTGTGGTTTTGATGTGTGCAGAGCCAGTGTGGTGTAGTGGTTAAGAGTGATAGACTCGTAATCTGGTGAACCGGGTTCGCGTCTCCGCTCCTCCACATGCAGCTGCTGGGTGACCTTGGGCTAGTCACACTTCTTTGAAGTCTCTCAGCCCCACTCACCTCACAGAGTGTTTGTTGTGGGGGAGGAAGGGAAAGGAGAAGTTAGCTGCTTTGAGACTCCTTCGGGTAGTGATAAAGCGGGATATCAAATCCAAACTCTTCTTCTCTTCTTAATACAAACATAATTATCATTTGGAGCATCTTCACTACTATCATTCCACTGGGTGTCCTTTTATTACCCTGTTATTGTTCTTTATCATATCACCATGTTGTTTCTCATCAACCTTTTAATCAGCACAATAATGCCTCAGGGCTACTCATACTTTTTAGAATATTCATGCAATATTACTTAAAGACCACTAATTTTAAATATATATTTTTTTAAATAGGTTGCCTTTCTTATGGCTGTCATTTTAGCACCTTCCTCCTCCTCCTCCTCCTCCTCCTTTTAGCCACCTACAGATTTATTCCCAAACACTTCCTATCATATTTGAACTTTACTTTAAGGAGTCTTTATTTTTTTAAAAAATCTCATAATTGTACTTAAATGTTTAGTGCTAATGACATTGATTTTTTAAAAGATTTCTTTCCCCTCCAAAAAATTGTGTACTCAGGTGAACTGTCCCGCCAGTTACTTGTGTTTATTAATGTAGATAGAACATAGGTAAGCATGTCCACCCAAAAATTGTTACATCCCTCAAAGTGTGTAAACGTCAATTTCAATTCTGCTTATAGCACTGAGTAGTTAATGCTAAGGACATCACAGAGGACCAAAGTATATTGCAGAAATGTTGCAGCTTCAGCATCTGTTTCCTTGAAATCTTAAATACGTTTTCTTTATCCTACTTTTCAAAGCTACTTTCAGTGGTGAGTAAGATGGCTGTTGGAATGCTACATTTTCCCGGGAGAAATACATGAATAACCTTGTGTATTTGCAGGAATATTTGGATGGCCAAAGCCAGAAACCTATGCCTGTGCCTATCCCTCTTTCCCTGGAGCAAACTCTCTTACCAGCTGTACTCCCTTCAAGGTAGGACTGAGCTGCGGAGTTTGAGCAGCACTGAACAAGTTTCTATCAGCCAATGATTCTGAGTCTTTGAAATGTTCTCTTGTAGGCTTTGTTGAACTGTAGCAGGTTGAATTTAAACAAATATTATCACAAGATCATAGTGGCCTGGTTCACGTGTCCTGCTAAGCCTGGCTTAGCAAATGCTAAGGCTTACTGCAAACAAACCACAAGTTGTCCCACAGACAATCAAACAATGGCTTGTTTCATTAAAGAAGTTTCTTCCCAGCCTACCACTTTCTTGAGTGCCTCTGTGGAGAACTAGTACTGTCATCAGTGCATCCCTTTGCCATTGCCTGCCTGCACAAACAGAGCAGGAGATCTCAGAGCTCTTTGGTAAATCAACAGCAGCTGAGCCATACCAGCTTCCCTTCCTTTCCCCTACTTAAAGGAACGCCAAGTTTTGATGTTGTAAAGCTCCTTAATCATTTGTGCGCACGGTTCTGCTGAGAGAGGTTTCTTCTCCTCCTATACTCAACACTGGAGCTGGTGTAGTAATTTCCCTCCCTTAAGAGTCAATGGAAGGAATGTTTTTAAAGGGAAAAAGGCATAGAAAGCCTCCATCATCACCTGCTTTGGCCACAGCTAGTCAGCAGGGTTTGGGATGTGGAATCTCCCACCACCACTGGAATGCTCCTTGCAGTGTTAATCCCTAGAATGTCAACTTAGAAGAAAGCCCTGTGGAGTTCATTCGGGCTTTTCCCCAGATAAGTGGGCATAGGATTGCAGGCTTGGGTTTTAGCCAGCAAAGTTGGCCCATTAGTGACTGGACTTCAGCTTGTGCAACTTGAGTTCCTGTCCCGCATGCTGTCCAAAATCTGTACTGGGTATTTCTCCAGTCCCCCGGAGCAGTTCGGGAAGCGTGAGAGGAAAGGGAGAAGTACAGTTGCACAAGAGGAAGCCTTTGCACTAATGAGATGATTTTGTTGGAAGCAATTCCAAGTCATTAATCTTCAGTAATTCATGCCTGTTAGGTACTGGATTATAATAGGCAAAGTTGATGGACTGAAAGCTTCTTTCTTGGTTTTTTGCAGCACCTGTTGCAAAAATACACTCGTGTATTAAAAGATGACAAGCTTGTGCAGACTTGCTGATATGAGAGAAAAGATGTGTATAAATAAATTTTGGTGCGTAGCTGTCATCCCACCCTTAATGTTGCATCATGATGCCTTTGAGTTGTGATACAATCTTGGAGCTGCTGTAAGAGTCTAGAATGTCTCTAGGCTAACATGCAATGGCTTGTAGAAAGATTCACCTGTGTGTGAGAGAGAGAGAACTGGGAGAGCACTAGTGACAGACAGTAGTGGTTTGTTTTTACACATTGATGCTTCTTGGAGCCTAAAGCAGCTTTCAGGTAGTCTTACAGGTGCCTCCCTTCTAAGCATCTTACAAACATGATCTTAAGCGGTCAAATAGTATGAGGAATTGTAGCCTACACTCAAATACACAAGACGTCATTACTGAAATATTTTTGTGCTTTAAGCCTACGAGGTGTAATAATTTATCTTAGAACTGTAAGCCTAAATCATCTTTGTATGTTTACTTTCTTTAGACCTAATTATGTGGTAGAAGAAGGTACAGGAGCTGCACTTCCTGATTCCAGGGATTTATCCTGTGAACCATTGAGAAGACAGTTAATCGCTAACTTGGCAGAGCACGTAATGTTCAGTAAGTAGCTGTTAAAATTCAGATATGACTCTCTGCTTCCATTATGCTTTTATATATGGCAGGGCATTCCTCTTTCAGAACCCTGTGCCCTTGTTATCATTAAAAAAAAATACATTTTATCTTTTTCTCCGTTTTGAAGGGTCTTATTTTGAATGAGCCTCTTAGTAAGGTTTTTATTTCAACTGCTAGTCCTGAGGCAAGTAGTGACTTCCTTTGCTATGGTGGTTTATTTTCGTCTTTTGCACCTGCAATACTTTAATATAGGAAGCAACCCAGATGTTGTGGGAACACCACATCTGAATTACTTGTGAATGGGTAATGTGTAAATAGAGTAGCCCTGAAGATAATTATCTACTTCAGATACCTTAAAAAAAGAAAAGAAATTGAGTGCATGCATGCATTGCAACCCTGTACAGGTATACTCAGATCCATTCAGTTAAGTGGGGCTCACTGCCAGGTAAGTGGGTATAGGATTGTAGCCTAGGTAACCAGAGTTGTTAAAAAACCAAACACCTTAGTTCTGCCTGATGTCTATCAGTGCTGGAAAAAGAAAATTATACAAATGTCCACAGTGAAGTTTATACCAGTGTGGAAAGGAGCTGTCAGGAGAGCCAATTGTATATAGCAGGGTTGGGGAGCCTGTGACATAGCCTTTTGCCTAATTTCATTTGGTAAGAAGAGGAAAAATGGAGGGTGGGGTGGAGTTGAAAAAAGAACTAGAGGAAGCAGAATTGAGAAAAGCCCTCTGCAAGTGATTGGTTCAGGCCTGGCAAGAGCAATGGGTCCCTTTTCTGGCACCCCACTGGAAGGGTGGGGGGCATAGAGTATGAGAGAGAGAGGGAGGGGAGTGGTCCCTTCTCTTCTGGCCCTGCCTACCTCCAGCAGATTAGCTTTGAGGGAATGCAGCCCAAAGAAAATGCTGCCTGCTCCTAGCTTTGAAACATTTAAGTCACAGTTGAAGTTCAGTTGGCTTTCTTTCTGACCAGTCTTGTGCACTGTGCTGTCGAATATGTGAAGTTTTTCGATATAAAATCACAAAAGATTGCTGTTCGTGGTTCATTGACAGCTATCATTTTTGTTCCAAGTTGCCTTCTACGCACTTCAGTTGCATGACAAAAGTGCCTGCATAGCTTTATTTTGTTTTGTTTGCTTTTAGCTGCTAACAAGTCATGTGCTGTGATGTCAACACACATTGTTGCCTGTTTGCTGCTCTACCGACACAGGCAGGTAAGGTTGCTGTGCTTCTGCATCTCTGAACATCTCTCTTGACGACAGCTTTTAAATGTCAGGGATGCTTAGCATATCCTGTATCCTTGTAATCCACGTTGTATCCTGCTCACCTCTAGGGTTGGAGGTGTCAAAACATTCGCCCGAGCCCCATGCAAACTGGCCAGCTAGTTAGGCTGTGGATCCCATTCTGTTGTTGTTGTTGTTTGAATGTTCTGAATTGGTCATAGTCATCTCATGAAGATCAAACTTGTTAGTAGTTACTGGAGGCCAGCATTATGTCAGCAGCACTATGTGCACAGGTTCCTTTCTAGATCCTCGTGCATTTAGTGCAAAGGTCTGCAGGGGTTTCTAAACCTGAAGTTTCTAAATCTTCCACAGAATTTGTTTAGAACTCCCCCTGTAGACCTTTTCAAGAAACATGCAATGACGGAGGGGCTTTCAAGTGCATCCTGTCCCAATCCACAACTTTAGCCCTCAGAGCTTAAGTATCCTGTAAAAAGGTAAAGGTGAAGGACCCCTGACAGTTAAGTCCAGTTGCGAATGACTCTGGGGTTGCATCTTGCTTTACTGGCCAAGGAAGCCGGCGTTTGTCCGCAGATAGTTTTTTTCCAGGTCATGTGGCCAGCATGACTAAGCCACTTCTGGTGAAACCGGTGCAGCGCACGGAAACGCCGTTTACCTTCCTGCCGGAATGGTACCTATTAATCTACTTGCACTTTGATGTGCTTTCGAACTGCTAGGTTGACAGGAGCAGGGACCGAGCAACAGGAGCTCACCCCATTGTGGGGATTCGAACTGCCGACCTTCCAGTTGGCAAGCCCTAGGCTCAGTGGTTTAGACCACAGCGCCACCCTACTGTTAAAATTTGTACTACTCTAATTTCTTTCACTTCTTATCCTGTCTTGCATAGTATAACATGTAGTCTTCTCATCCTACCTTTCCCATAGACATTGTGAGGGAGAATGCAATGCATATTCAGGGGCAATAACTGTGTGTTTAGGTGACCCAGTGGAAAGGAGCAATTCTCATAGGAGAAAATGCTATTTGAATAGTTTAAGATTATGCAAAAGGTCAGCTTGCTGGCATTTGTAACAATGGCTCAGATATTTAAGGATAACAAGTGAATGTTACTTCTGTGAAGGCCATTACAAAAATGACGAGTTGCTCATGACCGGGGTGGAACATGCCATATTGGTTCAGGGCAGTGGTTCTTATGCATTTCAGAAGGTGTATTCATTGGTGCTGTGGAATCCGTCTGTAACTTCTTCATTAAGCATTGTTGCTGCAGTGTTTCTTGGAAATTACTTTAAGCCAGGTGTGAAGAACCTTTGGCCTGCCAGATGTTGCTGTGCTACAGCTCCAATCATCACTAGGCCAAATGTTCCCCACTCCTGCTCTATGCAGCCTTAAATGTTTCTTTAACATGGTGACACAGACTGGGTGTGACTGTAAGACTCAGTTTCTTGTAGTAAATATGTGACCAAAAATTAAAATAAAAAATGAAAATGAAAAATGAAGTATATGCTAGAATTGAGTCCAGTTCATATATAATGTTGAGCTGAGAACTATTTTGATGTTCTATTTATATTTATGATATGGATATGATAGCAGAATAGACTAGCCCAGCCTAAATTAGCTGAAAAGGGTTTGGAAACATCTCAAAGGGCCTAGACCAGGGCGCACTGATACCTTGTCACTCATAAAGGCTGTCACTGGTGCCTCTGGGCAGATGTGCCAGACTCTAGCCCTCCCTGAAAGAAAGTTGTAGAGTGGGTGTCTCCTTAGAGATTTCTGTAAAATGAGAGTGTGGTGTTGCCACTTTGTGTATATTTTTCCTGGCACCGAGGAATGCTCCCTGCTGCTATTACACAGCAAAAGTGTATATGCACAGTGTGTATGCACAAAATCAGTATTGTGTGATCTCCACAGTCAGGAGCAGGAGAACACAGCTGATTTCTGATGGTAAGCATAAGGTTCTCTGGGAAGATTGTGTTTCTAACTATGTGTTACACCTGCCCTTCTATTCAAAGCATTTTGTGTGGTGCCACAACCTCCCACTAGTAACTGTTTTGTGACTGGATCCCCCAGCACACTCTCAAAATTTGAAATGTGCTCCCAAGTCCATAAAGGTTGGGGACACTCAGTCTTGGAAGGTTGGATCCAAATAGTAATTCAAATACACAGATTTTGAAAACTGGAGGTATAGATAATTGAGTTTTCCATATTCTTAAAAGGTATTTTATAAAAAAGATGTACTGTCTTGGATCGTTTGGTTGATTTTCTGCAGGGAATTGATCTTTCCAAGCTGGTGGAAGATTTTTTTTCCATGAAGGAGGAGGTTCTGGCTCGGGACTATGACTTGGGATTTTCCGGGAATTCTGAAGATGTTGTCATGCATGCTATCCATTTGTTGGGGAACTGTATAACTATCACAAACACCAGCCGAAACAACGAGTTCTTCATCACACCCAGCACATCCATTCCTACTGTTTTTGAACTCAACTTCTACAGCAACGGGGTACTGCATGTCTTCTTCAAAGAAGCCATTGTTGGTATGTTCCAAAGCCGAACTAAGAAATTATGAGTTCTGCACTTGATAGAGCAATGCCAACATTTCATATACTGTAGTGATTGCTGCTGCAAGGATTATTGATCTAGCTGTCATTTGAAAGGCAGTGTAGTGTCTTCTCAAGGCAGTGAATAATTTTAAAGGTGTGGATAGCACATTTTCTTCCTAGTTTCCTTCCCTCTTCTGCACTTTGTCCTAATTTCAAAATCTATTGTATTTTGATCTTACTTTGCAAGAATTGTTTGATTTTTTTTATTGAAAAATTACCATTTTACTAATTGTTTGATTTTGAGTTGATTTGTTTTTAAAGGTAGCTGTTTATGTGTTTTTTCTTTTCACTTCAGCTTGTAGTCTCCATGCTATACAGAATAAAAGGCACAGAAATGGCATCAACGGAATCCCACCAAACATGATCAGTCAGGAACAACTGGTCCGAAAAGCTGCCAGCTTGTGTTACTTGCTTTCCAATGAAGGCACTATTGCACTGGTAGGTTTGGGGTGTAGGAGTGTGTGTGTGTGTGTGTGTGTGTGTTAGAAACCAAGTGCTTTGCTGCTACTGCCACATATCGTTTATACTGTGTTAAGGTGTTCAGCGGCAATTAGAGGTACAGTGGTACCTCGGGTTAAGTACTTAATTCGTTCCAGAGGTCCATTCTTAACCTGAAACTGTTCTTAACCTAAAGCATTACTTTAGCTAATGGGGCCTCCTGCTGCCTCCGCGCTGCTGGAGCCCGATTTCTGTTCTTATCCTGAAGCAAAGTTCTTAACCTGAAGCACTATTTCTGGGTTAGCGGAGTGTGTAACCTGAAGCGTATGTAACCTAAGGTACCACTGTATATCTGAATTCTGAAAACTCTTTGAAAACCTGAAAGGGAAAATGAAAGCAAGAAAAATCTAAGGCTCCTGATGGTAAACAAAGATAGTTTGACAGGTGTTGCACAAGGAGGCAAGCAGAATTATGAAAACAGCTGCATATGGTAGAATGTATACATTGCTTTTTTTCCTAGAAAGCTGGGGGCCGGTACTCACCATGAAGTGCCACACTTTTTAACAACAACTAAAATAGGTGCCGGTACTGTGTGCCCTTGAGTACCCCCTACCCTCTGAAAAAAAGCCCTGAGTATATACAGTATGTGAAATGTTAAGCTGAATGCATAGGATGGAAGAAACTGGGAAGTGCAGTATGGAAAAAAATAGGAGATTGCATTAACAGTGAACTCGTGTATTTGATGAACGATATACTTGTTTGGGGGTAAAAAGTGGCAGGGAATGAGGACTTGAGAATAAAGACTGTGTTTGGGTTAGAATGGATATCATAGCAGCATTTTATTGTTGTCGTGGCTTTGATTCAGTGAAATAGGAAAATGCCAGAGAAAATATAAAAGCAAGACAGTCCTTGTAAAAATATCCACAACTCACCCCCCCCCCAGCTCCCTCACCTCTTAATTATTTGGGGTACTTGGAGAGCTTGGGGTAAAAGAGGGAGAGAGAACTCTTCTAGAAATAGAAGGGTAACCCAGGGGCAAGTCCTGCTTTCCACAGGCAAGCAAGTGACGATTTGGAACAGGGCAGTTAATGCCAGGGGCAGGGAGGGGGAAGATAGGATGGATGAGCTTCTGTGAATGATTAACCTGACTTGTTCTCCTTAGCCCTGCCAGCTGTTATGCCAAGTGTGTCATGAAGCAATTGAACAGTTCATACAGTATGGCATTCTTTTGGTAGCGGAGGTAAGTTGCTGATGGTTCGCTTTATTCCAATAGTTAATATCCTGCCTCTAGTCTCTGAGGACTGATAACACAGAAGGAGGCAGCCTAGTGTTCCTGCACACCTAATTTTAGCATCCTAAGCAGCTTGCTGGACCAAGGCCACAGTTAAACAGATCCTAATGTCACATCTTCCTGAGTATTTATTGATTTTTCAACTTGGAATACAAAAAGGGGGGGGGGAGGTTTTACACACCCATGTATGCACAGAGTGCTTTTTAACTTAAATTTATTTTTAGTTCAGGGCCCAGGCAGCCATTAATGGAACCTAATGGGGAAGTCAAGTGAATTTTCAAATCCTTCAGTGGGGTGGGTGAATCTTCAGTTTCAGATCTTAATCAGGATTTGAGGGTTGCGGGAAATAAGCTTTTTAACCAATATAATTCAGTGCAAACGTGTAACACCATCATCATCACCATCATTTATTACAATTTATATCCTACCTCCCTTCATCTCAATTTAGAACTCTTTTGGGGAAGTAGTTCTATAAAAGTACTAGTAATGGTTCTCACTATTTTTTAAAAGCAAAAGTCAGAATCAATCTTAATATTAGAATATGTTCTTCTCAACCTTGACATATGTCGGCAATGAAATTAGGCTGCAGTTCTTGCTCCCTGAAAGCCTCATTGTATGTAACGGGACCTCTTTCTGAGCAGATATGCACAGGATCACATTGTTAGTGGGTCGTCATCCCCCCTCCCCCTGGAGAAAATTGTTAAATGTGTCTTGTTACCTTTCGGTTTGGGTCAGAATCCTATCAAATCATTAGCCTGATTCACTTCATTTACGTTTCACACTGATTCTTTTCCTCTTATTGTGTGGCATTGCCTTATTATAGAATGTTCTTATTTTTTCATTATGGTAGCTTTGTTAGTTTTCATTGCAAATGTTTTCATCAATGTCTTGTAATCTAACATTTGACCCTCTAGAAGGCACTGTTCCCTTTGGTATTGGTTCATAGTTTTTCCCTTTCTGTTTTACTAACTGCGTTTGTATGTCTGTATCTGTGTGTGGGAAATCTTGAGAAAAATGGGGGAAGTGTTATAATATATTTTGTTCTGTTATTTGTTATGATTAGTGGGGAAAATTATAGTCTCTTTTGTTGTGATTAGTGAACTTGTTATACTACGAGATATTTACTTTTGGGCTTTTAAAAGTGATATAAGATCATTGAGGTCTGCTACGTATACTGTTTCTAACACCAGACAATGTACCTTAATGTGCTACAGAATATCTTAAAACTTACCAAAGATAGCATATCGGGAAGTGGCTGACTAGATTTTGAAGAGGTGATTGCATTTTGCTCCATTAAAACAGAGGCTGATTTTAATCATAATCATCCAGTGTTGTATGAATGGAACAGACTTCCAATTGCACAACAGAATTATACCTTCCCAGTGTCTTGACTTCTCAAATATGAGGGCAACTTATTCATTTTATAAATGTGTTCAATTGTCTTTTCTTTAATAAATCAGACAAATGAGGGGGGGAAGGGATTATACTTTCCTTTGCCTCATGTACGCCCCTAAAATCTGCTCCAGAGATTACCTCCAATCCTCTGCAGTGAATTCTGAGAGTGTGCAAGAGAGGGGAAGATTAAATCCCATGGTGCAAGCTGAACTCTGTTCCACTGGCATACAGAAAGTACAGTCGTGCCTTGGTTTTCGAGGGTCTCGGAAGCTAAACGTTTCGGTTTTCAAATGCCAAAAACGCAGAAGTAATTGTTTCAGTTTTCAAACGCTTTTCGAATGTCAAACAGTCTTCTGGAACAGATTACGTTCGACAACTGAGGTACCACTGTATTGAATACAACTCATGCTTGCATGTGTTTCTGTTATGTGGGAATGGCCATTTCATTGTGATAGACTTTTATTTATTTTACCAATGTAAACAATAGAAAATGAATGCAGAGATCAACTCACTGGTAGATTCATTTAGGTGTTGTTTTTTGTGTATGTGCTACAAGTCTGAACATACATTCATGAAAATGACAATTTATGTCAGGTCTTTGGGCTCATGCATTCTATATATTTGTGGTACTGTTCCTCTTTACTAAATGATTAATATTCTGCAAAAAAGGTCCATCAAAGGCAGCTAAATTTAGATAAATTTAGCAAACTAGAAAAACCAAATAAGCAGTTTAGCTAAAACCAGTAGAAGCAAGAAGAGGAGAGAGATCTCTTCTACACTCTGAGGGCTCCTAAATGCCCCTTGAAGCAGCACACCCGTTGCTTGTTGCAGGGAAACGAGAATGCTTCCTCCCCGAGGCAATATTCTGAACGTCATTGCTCGTAGTATTTTAGTGCTTACTCAGTGGTTAAATTCTCCAGAGTTCCTTTGGGTCTGATACAGAAGTCTCTGGGAGCTGTAATATTCAAAGTTGTGTGGACTTGCTTTTGTGAAAACTATTGTTAAGGGAATTACTTTGAAGACTGTTGCTTTGGGCGTCTTTTTTGGAAATTGAGATCGCTTTATAGGGGAAATAAAGGCTTGCCTTCCCTTTGCTCCTTTGCCACTGTATGGGCTCTAAAAATCCACATAGTAGCTGCTCCAGGGCCACCAAAGCGAAAAAATGGTTAAAATGCAGTAGTTTTGGTGGGTGCCTGATGCTTACTGCTTTGCATTCGTCTGTTAAGCAGGATGAGCAGGAGGATATTAGTCCTAGCCTTGCAGAGCAGCATTGGGAAAAGAAACTCCCAGAGCCATTATCTTGGAGGAGTGACGGGGAGGATGAAGACAGTGACTTTGGCGAAGAACAACGAGATTGCTACTTGAAGGTACTGCATAGGCCGTAAGGGAACATACTGTTCTGAAGTGCTTCATATTCATAGCTGCGCTGCACAGAATGAATGAGGAAGTTTGAAACTCAGGCTTTGAAAAGGACCTAGCGGATTTATGATGCCATCTGTTTCTGTGGTCTACAGTCCATCATTGGGTTGTTCTGCAGCCGTGTTGAGCTTTTTGGCCTGTTGGGATTTTTCCTACTTCTGCAAGTCCTTTGGGTTCCTCTAACCATCCCTCCGTCTTGTTTCTCAGTGCTTTGTTGTTGTTACATAGCCATCATAATTGAGCACCTCAGTTCACTAAGATGTATATAGAGAATGTGCACCCCTTGCTATATTGGTTATGGAATGGGAAATAGATCCATTACAGCTTTGCTGCAATATTGCATAATGCTTCAGTTCTAACGTTGTCAGAACTGGGCAGAGCAGTCCAAACCTATGACATGACCTGCTGTGGAGGGGATTTGGATGAACGGAAGGTGCCCGTCCTCCCAGCTCTATTGGCAAGGAAGCCCCACCTACAAGAAATGCCCCAGTGCAGACAGAAGCCACCACTGGAAAACCCGAAACAGAGCAGGGCTGGCAAAGACCTGCTGACTCTTGAGCAGGCTCTGCTGTTATTGCAGCCATTGCTTCTCTTGCCACCTCCTGCCTGGGCTGGTGCGAGAGACGGGACTGGATGTTGGTAGCTTGAGTGACATTTATTTTTCCTTTCCTTTCTTACCTCGCACAGGTGAGCCAGTCTCAGGAGCACCAGCAGTATATCACCTTCCTTCAGAAGCTACTAGGACCATTACTGGAGGCGTACAGTTCTGCTGCCATCTTCATACATAACTTCAATGGTCCTGTCAGGGAATCGGAATATCTTCAAAAATTACACAGATACTTAATAACACGAACAGAAAAGAACGTTGCAGTATATGGTATGTCAAACGGCTGCTTTCTGTGGAGCAGCCTTTCCTGTCTTTCAATATATTCTTATCAAAGTTTCCTGTATTCAGCCTGATATGTGTTTATCTGCCTGCCTTTCCATGTTTACAGCTGAGAGTGCCACCTATTGCCTTGCAAAAAACGCAGTGAAAGTCTTTAAGGACATGGGGGTAAGTGTTAACGTTAGCTTCAGGTGCCTTACAGCGCAACTAAACTTACGTATTCCTGTTAATGAGACTTCCTTCAATCTGTGTATCGAGGGTTGTAATCTTAGTCCTTAAAAATGGACAATGTGATGTGATATCGTAATTTAACCTTTATCTATGCTAAAGGGCTGCACTAAGGCTCAAGAGATTAGCCCATTATATCCAAAGTGTATTATCCCAATGTTCCCTGTGGTATAAGAAAGGTGCATGATGTTAAACATAACTGAACATGAACAGTAGTACTGACTTCCTTGCTTGAGGAAAGTCTGTGCCCTATGCAAAAGGGTATGTGTAAAAAGAGAACCCCTATAATATTTTATTTTTTCATTAAATATTTTATTTTTTAAATATCTACAACTGAGTCCTACAACAATCAAACTACACATCTCTACAGATGTGCACATCCCCTTGTACACCTTTCAAACATTGAATTTCTTCTTCCTTTGCCATATCAATCATGCTTTTGAAGTGCTACCCTTTTACTCATTTAGAAAAATGCTTCTATGGACCTATTTGAAAATGAAAGTTTGACCTTCACAGCCTCTTCCTGCATTTCCCACTTGTTGCTAGTACCCAAATACCGTAACATTCTCCAGTGATATTCTATCTAGATGCCTGGTGATAGCTACTGTCTCTGCCTCAGGAAGAGTACTGTTGCCTGCTACACACCTTGCTACATTAATATAAAAACTGAGCAGCTACTTTCTAATATCATCAGCACAAGAGCAAAGCATCTCATTTGAGGATCTAATTATTGCAGTCCTGCATAAATATAAATCTACCCCCTGCAATCCTCTCTCCAACCCACAAAAAGTGTGTGTGGGTCGTGGTGGGGAGATGGCAAGAATGTGTCATGTTCTAGATTGGTGTCCACATGTGTCCCAGGTTAGTGTGACATGCATTGTTAGAGACATGTGCCAGCCTGCTACCCACCTATGAAGGGGTTCTGAGAAGGATGTGAATCAGTCCTGAAAATCTTAATGACTGGGCCACTCTGGACTTAAGAAAACACGCAGACGTGTTCTGAGTTCCTTTGGACGCTGTGATGGGATGGTGAGCTGCTTGTGCGTAAAATCCTAGTCCCTCAGAGTTTGGCTAAGTCCACAAACCTCTGTCTGTGACGGAGCTCCTTAAGCATGGCTCCATCAGTCGCTCGTAGAATCGGACAGTGGGCGTTTACGGAACTTCTTCCAGCATAAAAGCTCCTTAACGGAAACGCGTCTTCTGGACTCTCGGCGTGACAGTTTACGGCGAGGAGTAGGTGTCCCTATGGGAGGTCCTGAAACCTCCCCACTATTTTCGCTGGAAGTGTCTCTGAGCCCTCCCTCCGACTCACTTTCCCTTGGAACTCCACTTCTCCCCCTGCTGGTTCCCTCCTCAGCTGAATGGTCTCTCTCACCCTCTGTGAGCCCTTTCACCTCCTGCTCCTCCGATGGCAGTTCCCTGACAGACGCTGTTGGTTTTCAACGTGGTTGAGTAGACTAGTGTGCTGTTCTGGAGTCTCTAATATTTAGAACGCTCCAACAAAAAGCAGTTTTGGTGCCACATTTTGTTCCAGACAAATCACAGTCATAGGCCTTATCCTTTTTTCTGTCCCCCATATGGACACTCAGCATATTCCTTCTTTCAATGATATTAAACTATCTACCCATTCTATAAATACAAGTTTGTAGTATTGGTATTTATGGCAGGGGTGCAGCCAGCATTACTGGTGGTCAGTGTTGATGGGGTCTGCAGTCAGTTAACAGTTGGAAGGTCATAGGTTTTCCACCCTGCCATAAATATCCAATACTCCACAACTTTTGATGTTGAATTACTCAGGTCTAAGAGCATGACTAACAAACAGCGCTTGCATACAGTACTAGTTTTAAAGATGTGTTGAAGATGGGCTAGATTCAGACGAAGCTCATTCAAACATTTTCGTTGTGGGTACTTTTTCATTTGCAAGAATCAGTTGCAAGGGCTGTTACAAATGGTGAGGTATGTTTATAGCCTTGCAGATCAGGAAAGTTGTTGCAGCTGATATCTGCCAGCTGTTACATTTTTACTGCAGCAGTGGATTACTTTTCTGAATGGGAAAAGCAGCCCAAGATAACATGGCTGTAGGAGGAACAATTTTGCTGAACAGCTTTGGTGTGAACTTTGCAAATATGTGGCACTGCTGGAAGGTGTTAGTGATGAAACACACTTTTACATTTCCCTTTTAGGTATTTAAGGAGACAAAGCAGAAGAGAGATTCTATTTTGGAGCTGAGCAGCACTTTTCTACCTCATTGTAATCGGCAAAAACTACTAGAATTCATTCTGGGATTTGTTGTACTGTAGAACATTTCGGGTTGACTTTGTCTGCCAGCAAGAAGTTGGTAGACTTGGAGAATGTGACACAAAGCTTTTGCTGCTTCCATAATGTGTATAGTGCCATTTGTGGGTAAGGCTTTATCTGACCCAAACCACTGGAAGACAAGTGCCTTCATACATATGCATGTCTGGAACTACAAGATTTGGTAACCAAGTCAAACACAACATCTTGGATGCAAGAGAAGAGCCATTAATGGGAAAAACACGCAAACACACACAGAGACACACACTAGTTTTTACATGTATCCAATGTTACATTTGTTTCAAGACTAATGACTGTGACAAATGCACAAACATATATACCAGCAATCTGTCATTTTAATACATCAGTTCTGAATGTCATTTAAACTCCATGTAATGTGGGAACTTTGCAAAAGCCTTGTCAACAAGACCTACCCATTGGTCTCATTATTTCAAACTGTGAGAATTTTAGGAGAATTGAATGCAGGTTGTCTTTTTTTCTGTTGGTGGGGGGGGGGGGAGAGGCGTTTGATGTGTGTTGTTGATTACTATGGCAACACACTAAATAAAATAAGACTAACTGCCAGTATCTTATTAAGGATCAGTTGAATAACTACCAATGACACAGTGGCAGAATGAACAAGTATTATTAAGATATATTAATAGAGAAGTTACACGTTAGAATATTAAATATCTGAATCACTAGCATTTTGCACCCAAATTGCAAAAACACTTGACTTTTACTTTGAACCAGAAGGTTTGCATCATTTCGCTACTTGCTAGCATATTGATCTCTAAAATGATTATAGTCTAAGCTCTCTAAATTTCAAAAATAGCACTAAAGTTGTTTCATAAGTTAACTAGCTCATTCCAGTCCTGACTAATTTTGAGTGGGAGAATGAGTCTAGAACATAAAAATCTTGCAAGCATAGGCTATTCAAGCAGATGCATAACATGGGCATGGAGGTCTAAATTATGCTAGATTAATATTGCAATCCTCTTGGGTAATAGTATAGAAGGCAATGACGTTTCACAGAGTGGATTATCACCAAATTCACTCCTTTGATAAGCAATAAGCATGGCATTTTTATTAAGAGAAATTGGGTATCTTCCCCATTTCTCCTTGTATTACTAACAACACAACAATCCTTTCCTTTTCTCCTTTTCAGTTTAAAGTTGGGAGCTTGATCATGAAAATACCTTTTAGCTGCCAGCTTTTAAAAAAATTTTTTAAAGCATGCCGAAGTGATAACAGCACTGCACATTAACTCCAGCACAGAACTTCTGTGCCGTTTTAGACTGCGTGTTTACTCCACATTTGTTAAAAGTAATGTTTTCTATAACTCTGTTTATGGTTTAAAACAATTAATGGATCACAATATTTTTGTCAGTATTCCCATTCAATTTCCTGTGAGAGGAACTGCTATGCATGTTTCCCAACAATAAATAGGTGCTTTGAATTTTTTTAAAGATGAATTTCTGAACCAAAGTTGCATCATATCAGTGACAGCAGCGGGCAGCAAATGTGAAAAAAGTAGTTTGTTCTTTTACCATTTCCAGTAGAATAGCAGCTGAAATGAAATCCATTTGTTCTAATAAAGCCAACTAGCTACTTAGAGCAATTACATCTCATCCTTGCTAATGTGCACTATTTGTTTAAAACTGAATGTATTCTCCGAGTAGCAATTTTTAAAGATTGTTGATGACTTCCATTTTAAGGTCAGATAAGTAGGTGCTTGTAAATAAATAACTTTCCCTTGTTTTACCACGCTTCAGTGAACATTTTGGTGTATGCTAGAATGAAGATTGTGTATTTAAATAAATACAACCAAGCAATATATTGCAGATGATGCTTGGCTAATTTTAACGAGAATGTTCTGCCTAATTTTAAAGCAATGAGGGGCTGGGAATTAGTTTGAACACTAGAAAGTAAAATAGCTTGTTGTCACTAATGATAATAACTTACTACATTATTAAAATGTTTCTGGGGGTACAGCAGTGTGCATTTGAGTTGTGTTGGTATGTGCAGTACATTGTAATTGCTGGATGTGAGAGGGTGTTTTTCAGCGTAGGCTTCATCAGCAGAGAGACTTTGCATGTGCGGAAATGTCAAGCTGTGAATATTATGCTGGGAGGGGGACGTGGCTATGCACCTACTTGCATGTGGGCTGGTTTTGCTTTTCCGCAAAGGTAAAGCACAAAGTTCTTTTACAATAAAGCTACTAAATAAAATTCTGCCTTTCTGGGGTTTAATCCTACAATCTTTCTTGCTGATAGGTATAAGGCAAGGTTTTTACTTACATTTTTAAAAGTTAAGATAATCTGATTCTGGATCTGTAATAAAGCTAGTTACATTTTATCACAAGTACAATTGCAACTTGTACTTAGGGGAGTGTAGCTGTACAAGTTAGTATAAAGACATTCCAACTTACATCAGTGGACTCTTGCTTGTTGGCTAATATGTAGAATTTGTTCTCCGTAGGGAAAGGGTAACATTACCTTTTATAATCCCATATGAATGATTTCTTAAGGATATGCAGCTTTCCTGCCACAGTAACAATTGCATTCTAATGCTTTACATTCTGAAGTGCAACACTTTCATTTTTTTAATCTATTGCCTTGCCTGTACAGATTTTTTTTAAAAAAGTATTTGCATGACATTTTCAGCCATAGAAGGCTTGAGGAGAAGAGTAAAATACTGTAGCTGCTCTATAATTTTGCTTTGTGAAGCCAGGCACTGTCTTGAAGAATGTTAACACATTTCTTTTTCTGTTTAACATTTCCTTCTGTACCTCTTGTAAGAAGCACAGAGCTGCAAAGTAATTTTATTTTAATAAACAGTTTGAAATTGTGTTGTTGTGATATCACTTAAGAGATTATAAAGAGCACTCCTTGTTCAATCTCTGAAGGTTCTCTCTAAAGCATAGGTTTGCATACTCTCACACCAGTTGTGTCTATTAGGGGGGGGAATCAGTCCCTGTTCAGTGGCTTGTAGACCACTCATTGCTACTCTGCTGCAAGGAAGAATTGACTTAATCTATACTCATCTAAACATGCTATTTTCTTTACTTCAACAGAGGACAGTTGTATTTTTCCAACAATGAAAGCTTGATCTGATTTGTCTTGTGTAGGAACTAAAATCCTACATACTTGAGGGTAGGTTAAGGTTGCAGCTCGTAACAGGGCTTTTGTAAGAGACCCGATGATTCACGATGAGGTGCTGGTTTCAGCTCACCACATGAGAAAAATTCTTAAAAGGGGGAAATTTGTCACCTGTGCACAGGGCTTTGCAAATGCTGCACAACAGCTGATAATTGATGTCTGCAAACCCCTTTTGGCCTTGCCATGCCTTTACCTATTCCACCCTGATGTCGGGAGGAGGGAAGGTGGGTGTGGCTTGACCAGAACGGCCTTGCGGGTCAAATGGGGACACTTGGTGGGAATAATTAGGCCCATGGGCTGGAGAGAAAATGGTTGTGAATGACTCGTGATTTTCTTGTTCTTTATCAACTGGTTTTGCTTTGGAAGGCTTTGGCTATGCCTGCACCCATCCACTATCCATCACAATAATTCTGGAATGAAAGCTTGGATACAGAATGAAAATTCTATTATTGCCAATGGCTTACGTAAACCCTCCCCCTTTTAATTGACAGTGAGTGCACATTCTCTTCTATGTCAACATCTTGCACTTTCTAAATCTGCTTGCCTGCAAGATGTCAGATAAAGCAACTTATAATCTTTCAGTCTTTGTGTAATTCAGTTTTGTTCTCAGTGATATTTTATTAAACGGGTTTGAGATCAGTCAGAAGAAGGTGCCGTTCTTGGGTACCGTTGTTGGTATGATGCTTTTTCTGGGAAGCGTGATGAATGGTATGGCACTGAGCCTTCTATCAAAGACCGCAGTGATGTGATTATAGTGACCGTCATGTAGCATGCTGTTGGAATTTGCATAGATAAGGAGGCTTAAAGCACTTATTAAAAGCATTATTATGAGGCGGAATTTAAAAACATTCCTGTTTACGAAGCAGTTCAGGGCTGGAAGACACCCTGAAATCACTGATTTGAGAGACTGTTTTTAGCTTTAAAATAAATAAATAATGATACTTATATCACTGCCTACTGAAATGTGCTAGAGCCATTTCTTCACCTGTGTTGTAGAGTCATGGTTCTCCAAGTGTGAGACAAGTCTTCCTAAGGAAACTATAGTCACTACAGCAGGGAACAATAAATGTTGGTGCTGATTCTTGGTGCGCTAATAGCATCTGGGCTCTTCTTAGAGCAAGGGGCAGCAACCTTTTTCAGCCATGGGCTGGTCCACTGTCCCTCAGACCTTGTGGGGGGCCGGACTATATTTTAGGGGGGAAATGAACGAATTCCAATGCCCCACAATAATCCAGAGATGCATTTTAAATAAAAGCACACATTCCACTCATGTAAAAACACCAGGCAGGCCCCACAAATAATCCAGAGATGCATTTTAAATAAAAGGTTGCCTACCCCTGTCTTAGAGCAAACAAGACAGGTGAGATGAAAGACACAGAAGCTTTTCCATGCAGAGCAATCCTGTGGGGTTTGTGAGGAAGTGGAGAGTCCATGGCAGAGAAATCAATGCTCTGCTGGGCTCACAGTGGCCTGAGCAGAGAAGGCTGCCTTTACCCTTTCCCTCTCTTTCTGTACTTGGTCTTTCATCTTCTCTTCCTCTGCTTTTTATTGAAGGCTTTAGATGCTGTGTCTCCACAGCTTCTATGTGCTGATGGTGCCCTTTCCCACCCAATAATATCTGGTTTTATCCCAGGCATCCCCAAACACAGCCCTCCAGATGTTTTAGGACTACAATTCCCATCATCCCTGACCACTGGTCCTGTTAGCTAGGGATGATGGGAGTTGTAGTCCCAAAACAGCTGGAGGGCCAAGTTTGGGGGGCCTGCTTTATCCCCTACCACTGGGGTGGGAATGATGGCGGAGAAGCTTTTCACTACAACAGGGAGACCTCCAGCAGCAGCAGCAGAGAGGAATTTGCAACATCCACCAGCTCAGCCCACCTTTTCAAGTCTAGTACATTGAAAAGTAAAGTTACACATAAACACGTAAAAGAATACGCCCAGCAACTGACATCAGTAAATGCTTTCAAAGGTGTATCTATGTAGAAGGCAGGGTAGTTTTGCTGAAACAGGCCGATGGTATTTGCTGCCTTGCTGTATGAATAAGGCCACCAAATGAACACAGAATGTTGTGGAACATATGGAAGGGCAATGGCTGAGATTTTTCAAAGCCATTTGGAAAGGATTTAATTCTGCGCTTCTCATTAAGCTTAATGGCAACTGTGTCTGTTTAAAGGATCTGCACAATTATCTTTTCCCTAAGGGACCTTCGATAGAAGGGAACAAGACAAGGGAGTGGGTTGCAGGCAGTGGGGAAGAGGAGAAACAACGTTGTAGACATGTGCACGTTGTTAGACATGAGATATGATATTGGAGGGAGTAGGCCAGTTGTGGGTTCTATAAAATAAGCAATGAGGGGGAAAGTGGGTGGATTGGAGAGCTGCCCTTGGTGCAAGACTGAGCATGTGAACCTGAAAGGGCAATCTTAAGCTTACCTACTGAGAAGCAAACCACATTTCATTCAATGGAGTTGACTTCCAGGAAAATTGGTATAGCAGGGTTGGGGAACCTGTGTCTCCCTAGATGATGTTGGGGTACAGTTTCCATCACAATTGCCCACTAGCCATGCCTGCTGAAGCTGAGGAGAGTTGGAATTTGACAACATCTGAAGAGCAACTGATTCCACATTAACACATGTTAATTTAGTTGGGTTATATGTGGCACAAGACTTTGGTATTTTAAGCAGAAAGTAGCAGTTGAATAAATCCTGAACTGACCTTTCAAATACATAGAATATTTGAGAACTGATTTGTTTCAAAACTATAAAGATATTGTTACATAACCTTTTTTGACTTTGCCTTTGGTTTTTACTTATCCATGGCATTTGTGAGTGGGTGGGATGTTTTGTTTTAGTTTTTAAAAATTGAATTGTCTTTTTTGATTTTTTTAAAAAGTTGGTTTTAATGTTTGTTTGTTTGTTTAACATGCTTTGAATTGCTTTGTGGCAAAAAAAGAGCGACAAATAAATTTAATACGTAATAATAATAAACAGCTGTAAAATATAAACAGTCCCTTGTTTTCTAATTTGGGACAGGCAGGAGTGATTTGCATGGGTGGCAGCGGGGGGGGGGGGCAATTGGCCAGGGAATTTTCCACTCTAAACTGGCCAGGGGAATTTTCCACTATAAAACAAGTTCTAACCGTGGGACTGACCTTGATCCTTAGATAAAGTGTTATGGCAAATTTGCCTCATCAAAAAACAACAAGATCGGGTAAAATTAGACTGCAGCAGCGAAGAGCATCAGCATCTGGCCCTTCTGCTCCACCAGGGGAAGATTCTGCTCAAGTTGGGCTTAAAGGAATAGCATCTGAAGAGGGTTTAGCTTCAGCATTAAGAAAAAATTTGGAATCTTTGGAAAAATTAAGTAAACAAGTTGCTGAAGCGACAACAAAAATTGACCAAAACACTTCAAGCATCAATAACTTGGGGCAGAAGGTGAACTCAAATACAGACTCTATTGAGAAACTGCTGCAGGAATCTACTTCGAATCGAAAGACAGCTGAAGAAGCAAAGGAAAAAGTATTGGCTGTAGAGGAAAAGATACCACCGATATGTAGGCAGCTCGAGGATCACAAGTCATTGCTGTCTATGATTGAATTAAAAGAAAAACAGACCAATTTAAGGATCAGGGCTGCACCTGAACTTGAGAAAGATAGCTTGAGCGATTTTCTTACGCAGGAATTTGCAGACTTTTGGAACTTAGATTCAGATAAGCTAGATTTCAAGATAGTAAGTGCTTTTAGACTTGGAAGAGGGGGGAGAAAGAACAGGGTGAGAGACTGTTTGATTACCCTCCGAACAAAAGAGGAGAGAGACAAAATATTGAGTCTGCACTTCCAGAAGACCTTGGAAATAAACGAATCAAGAGTGGAGATATTTAAGGACATCCCGAAATACCTTTTGGATCTTAGGTCTAATTACGGAGACCTGGTGGCCCTGCTGAGAGGAAATAGAACCATTTTTAGGTGGGAATTCCCCCAAGGCCTATCCTTTACCTTCAAAGGGAGAAAGTTTAAAATAAGATCAGTGGAAGATAAAGAAAATTTTTTGAGAGAGCACAGAGAAGACCTGCAAAAAGAAGCTGAAGAAGAGCCAAGAGCATTAAAACCAGGAATACAAGACATAGCATCACTACCTTTGGGATTGGACAAGCTAGAGAAAGTGATACCACCGTCAGAACAAGAACAACTACTGGGAGCAGTTGGAGGAAAAGCAAAATAAACACACCATGTCTCTGCTACTATTAAGTTGCAATATTCATGGCTTTAATTCCCCGGAGAAAAGGAAAAAAGTCTTTCATATATTGAAAAAGGAACAATTGGACTTGATTTGTTTACAGGAAACATGTGATAAGGCTACATAGGAAAGTATTGACTAATAAAAGATTGGGTCAAGAGTTTATTTCATCGGACAAGGTCAAAAAGAGAGGAGTAGTAATCTATGCAAAAGAGAGCCTATCACCGAAATTCATTTTTAAAGATGACCAAGGAAGATTTGTGGCAATTGAAATCCAAACACAAGGAGAGAAAATTTTGATAGTAGGAGTCTATGCACCAAATGAGGGGAAATCTGAATTTTTTAAGAAGTTGCATGAGACATTGTTGGACTATATGGATTACAACATTATCATGATGGGAGATATGAATGGAGTGGTATCTACAAACATGGACAAGTCACAGAGACAGGTAGTCACCAAAGATGGCAGACTACCAAAAACCTTTTTTGAGATGACTGACAATATGGACTTGATTGACATTTGGAGAATAAAGAATCCCTTGGGTAGAGAGGGAACCTTCTTCTCTGAAGCCAAAATGACATGGACAAGAATTGACCAAATCTGGATAACTAGAGGACTGGCACCTAAGACTCGAAAAGTGGAAATTTTCCCCAAAACTTGCTTCGACCATAATGCTGTGAAAATGGAGATGAAATTAACACCAACCGGTTCCTTCAGATGGAGGATGAATGACACCTTGTTTAGAGACCAAGAGGTTACCAAGAAGGCCCAAAAAACCTTGAGAGACTATTTTGAGATAAATATGAACACCACCATCGAAAAAAGAGTAATCTGGGACGCAAGTAAAGCAGTTATGAGGGGGTTTCTAATTCAACAGAATGCAATAAAGAAGAGAACTCAAAATGATAAAAATTGAATTGTCTTTTTTGATTTTTTAAAAAAGTTGGTTTTAATGTTTGTTTGTTTGTTTAACATGCTTTGAATTGCTTTGTGGCAAAAAAAGAGCGACAAATGAATTTAATACATAATAATAATAAACAGCTGTAAAATATAAACAGTCCCTTGTTTTCTAATTTGGGACAGGCAGGAGTGATTTGCATGGGTGGCAGCGGGGGAGGGGGGCAATTGGAGGGCAAGCAGAGCTGTTGTTTGTTTGCTTTTACAATTTATATGCCACCCTTCACCAAAAGACCACAGGAGAGTTTACAGCATAGAACATAATAAACAATATATGTCCATACATAATGCAATGCCCATACAATACAAAAAGTTAATAACAGTTATATGAATACAATGCATGATAATAAGTGATGCATAGTAATAAATAATACATAAGAGTACATAATACATAAGGAACATATTTTAAGCAGCAACGTCAAATTGTACACACCATCACCCCAGCAATAAACTCCACAACCCATCATAATGTAAGATAAGTTATTACCTACTTATCCTGAGTGCAACAATAAACATAATACATATTTAATAACAGCAACCTCCTCAAAAATATGGGAGGGGAGAATGAGAATCAGAATATCTAAAGTGCAGAAACAGTGTAAAAGAGCATATCCTTGTCTCTGAACAAAACTGCCTCTTAATTCCCTCTCCATCCCCACAGAGAATGATAGTTCAATCCTTGATACAGAAACATCCCAGGGGCAATTTGAGGGGCGAAGCCATGGGAAAAATAAAAACAAGGGGCATGTTCATGTGAGTTGCTTAATCCGCAGTGAGGCCATCTCCCTCCGCTGTGTTTCAAGCTGGTATTCACATCAGAGAGGGGATAGAGATGACTTCACCTGAGGCACATGACCTTTTGGGTTTCCCCATCCCTGAAATCTCCCACCCTCCAGAGCTCCTATTCATGGAGGTGTTAACTTCACACCCAGTTTTCTAGTGGGAAGAATGTGTCCGACTACAGGATAAATATGGATTGCAGCTAACCTCTTGGGAACAGGGTTTCAAAAACTAGCAGTGCGGCCACAATGGATGTGGGGTAACCAGCAATGCGAAGATACACTAAGTAACCCCTTCCCCGGCTGCTGACTCCCTCATGCAAAGGATTCAAATGTCTTAAAAAATGCTATCAATTTGAAAGTGCCAATTTCAGCACAAATTAAATGGTGCTCACTTTTGAAAACATCCCATGTGACTTTTTGAAAATAAAGTACCAGGGTGCTTATGTGGTGTGAATTTACATTGTTTAGTCATTTGACAAGAAGGTAGGTAAAGGGACCCCTGACCATTAGGTCCAGTCGTGACCGACTCTGGGATTGCGGTGCTTATCTTGCTTTCAGGCCAAGGGAGCTGGCATTCGTCCACAGACAGCTTTCCGAGTCATGTGGCCAGCATGACTAAACCGCTTCTGGCGCAATGAAAAACCGTGACAGAAGCCAGAGTGCATAGAAATGCTGTTTACCTCCCCCCGCAGTGGTACCCATTTATCTACTCACACTGGCGTGCTTTTGAACTGCTAGGTTGGCAGGAGCTGGGACAGAGCAACGGGAGCCCACTCCATCATGTGGATTTGAACCGCTGACCTTCTGATCGGCAAGCCCAAGAAGCCCAGTGGTTTAGACCACAGCGCTACCCGCAAGTACAATGGGAGGGGAGGGATACCCTCAGATAGCCTGAGCAGCTTGACCATCTCTCCCCAAAAAAATGCATTAGAAAGGCACAGTTCAGGGCTTTATAAAAGCGAGCATGAAAGCTTCATGGTTTTCCTACCTCATATGAAATATTACGTTGTGACAGCAGCACAGATCTATGTGCCAATTTAAACATCGAGGCTGCATGGTTGTAATTTAAAAATCGCTTCTGTGTGGTCTGTGCTCCATGGAGGCAAAGTAACTTTTGAACTGGATTTTGATGTGAGGTGGTTGAATTGTTTGATAAGTATCCAAAGCAGCTCTGGACCTTCTTCAAGGCCGTTGTTGTCATGACAACATTTCTATCCTACCCTTCGGGGCTAAGTGGAGAACTGGGTCCAGGTTTCCCCAGTCCTAGTGTGATACTGCCCTATCCAAAGCGTATTTGACGTGTCTTCCCCCAAAGAATTCTGGGAGCTGTAGTTTGTAAAGGGTGCTGGGAACCAGAGCTCTGCGAGGGGTAAACTTCAGTTCCCAGGATTCTTTGGGAGAAGCCATGTATCTTAAAGGTCTGGTGTAGATGTCACCACTGCTGGTCATTTACTGCACAAATCCAGTTAACTTAAGTGAGAAGCTAAGACAAAAGACATCACCCTACCCACACAGAGTTCTAACCATGTTAGGCGGACGTGATCATTAGTGGATGTGATAAAGCCTCAGTTGGTCCTGTGTAGGTGGAGCTGAAGTGGTGAATTAGGCACAAGGTGGCCATGATAGACTCATGGAGAGAACAAGTCCCCCTGCCCCCAGGGGTGGGAGAAGGACATCCTTTAAGTGATGGTAGCAATGTGAGGTTGACTATCCTCATTGCCAAGGCAGAGATACAACCAGGGGACAGGGAAAGTGATTTGTGATCTTTTCGTATATTGGCTCAGGTAGTTCATCTGCTATAGTAACTGAATTAAACGCAAACTGGCCATTAATATTTCAGAGCAAAAGATAAATGCTAGCGGAGGAGTTAAGAGTAATTTGTCCATCACTTTTAGTGATTTAAAGATTAGTCGCAGCAATGCACTGCAAGATCCCCTGCTCTTTTATTAACACCTCCTTGCTTTGCTTTATTAAGAAATCTGATTGAAATTCCGCCGTTGATTTCATCATTAAGTTCCAACCTCGAAGGGTGAGAGCTACTGAAAATTCCTGCTAAGCCAGAAAATGACTCACTCTGATACATTCGAATTGTCTAATGGTTCCCAAGAGCTCATTTCTGGCTCTTTTTTAATGGGAAGAGGATACAGAAACATTTTATGTATTTTATGCAAAAGGCAACAGACTTTAACTGGACAACTGGGCAAGCCCTGCTGTGTTTTACTGTTTTGTTCTTGTCACCGTCGACAGCATTGCACAAAGCGTATAAAAAGAAAATGTATTGTTCAGGTTGTCAAACATGTAACCGTACCATGCCAATGCTCACATTACTAGGTTAAGTACATCAAAGATTGTGTTCAGGGAAATGGTCCATTAGGAGGCAGCAGTAAATGCTTTGCTCGGTTGAATTGTCCTGCAGGTCTGCTCCCAAAACCTCACGTCAGTACATTGATATGGAGTCTCTCCATGTTGGAGGCTGCAAGCGATGCCTAAGCCATCAAGCTTCTCTCCTGTTCTATCTCATATTCTACTTTGGGTTTACCTTGAGTAAAAGTTAGTCAAATGCAACCCTTTGTAAGTAATATAGAATTTATCAAGAAGATGGTTCAGCACACACCCCAAAGGCCACATGTAACACCGGTCCTGAAAGACCTATGTTGTCTCTCAGTACGTTTCTGAGCAAAATTCAAAGGGTTGGTGCTGACCTTTAAAGCCCTAAACGGCCTCGGCCCAGTATACCTGAAGGAGCGTCTCTACCCCCATTGCTCTGCCCAGACACTGAGGTCCATTGCCAAGGGCCTTCTGGCAGTTGCCTCACTGTGAGAACTAAGGTTACAGGGGACCAGGCAGAGGGCCTTCTTGGTAGTGGCACTCACCCTGTGGAATGCCCTCCAGTCAGATGTCAAGGAAATAAACAACTATCTGACTTTTAGAAGACATCTGAAGGCAGCCCTGTTTAGGGAAGTTTTTAATGTTTGATGTGTTATCGTGTTTCTAATATTCTGTTGGAAGCTGCCCAGAGTGGCTGGGGAAACCCAACCAGATGGACGGGGTATAAATAATAAATTACCGTATTTTTCGCACTATAGGACGCACCGGTCCATATGACGCACCTAGATTTGGGGGGGGGGGAATAAAGGGGGAAAAAATTCCCCCCCCCGCCAGGCTGGGGCGGGGGAAGCCCGAGCTTCCCCCTTCCCCAGAATGGGACCCAGAGCCATGCCGAAGCTGCGCGCAGCTTTGGCATCGCTCTGGGAGCTTGCGGGGCTGGGGGAGGAGGAAGCCCTCCGCCAGCCTCCAAACCATGTCGGGAGACAGCGGGATGGCGTGCTGCGCCTCTCCCGCTGTCTCCCGAGTTTGCGGGGCTGGCAACGGGGAGGAGCCGGCTTCTCCCCCCCGCCAGCCTTCTAGCCAAGTCGGGGGACAGCGGGAAGGGCGCGCTGCGCCTCTCCCACTGTCTCCCGAGTTTGCCGGGCTGGCGACGGGGAGGAGCAGGCTTCTCCCCGTCGCCAGCCTTCTAGCCAAGTCGGGGGACAGCGGGAAGGGCGCGCTGAGCCTCTCCCGCTGTCTCCCGAGTTTGCGGGGCTGGCGACGGGGAGGAGCAGGCTTCTCCCCCCCGCCAGCCTTCTAGCCAAGTCGGGGGACAGCGGGAAGGGCGCGCTGAGCCTCTCCGCTGTCTCCCGAGTTTGCGGGGCTGGCGACGGGGAGGAGCCGGCTTCTCCCCCCCGCCAGCCTTCTAGCCAAGTCGGGGGACAGCGGGAAGGGCGCGCTGCGCCTCTCCCGCTGTCTCCCGAGTTTGCCGGGCTGGCGACGGGGAGGAGCAGGCTTCTCCCCGTCGCCAGCCTTCTAGCCAAGTCGGGGGACAGCGGGAAGGGCGCGCTGCGCCTCTCCCGCTGTCTCCCGAGTTTGCGGGGCTGGCGACAGGGAGGAGCAGGCTTCTCCCCCCCGCCAGCCTTCTAGCCAAGTCGGGGGACAGCGGGAAGGGCGCGCTGCGCCTCTCCCGCTGTCTCCCGAGTTTGCGGGGCTGGCGACGGGGAGGAGCAGGCTTCTCCCCCCCCCCGCCAGCCTTCTAGCCAAGTCGGGGGACAGCGGGAAGGGCGCGCTGCGCCTCTCCCGCTGTCTCCCGAGTTTGCGGGGCTGGCGACGGGGAGGAGCAGGCTTCTCCCCCCCCCCCGCCAGCCTTCTAACCAAGTCGGGGGACAGCGGGATGGCGGCGTTCCGCCTCCCCGCTGTCCCCCGAGCTTGTGGGGCTGGCGGTGGGGCTCTCCTGAAGCCTGGAGAGCGAGAGGGGTCGGTGCGCACCGACCCCTCTCGCTTTCCAGGCTTCAGCGAAAGCTTGCATTCGCACCATAGGACGCACACACATTTCCCCTTCATTTTTGGAGGGGGAAAAGTGCGTCCTAGAGTGCGAAAAATACGGTATTATTATTTTATTTTTTGACCCTCAATGCCTTTTTTGGATGGCCCTCAGCAACATCCCCCCCCCCGCCCGCCATTGCAGAGCCAGGTAGGTGGAGTGCTGGGCTTTGGAAAGGAGGTGTGAGAGTTAGCCTGGTTAGCGCTTTCTCAGCTTTGGGAAGGAGGTGGGAAGGCTCTAGAACCTGCCAGAACCTCATGGCTCCTTCCCAGAGCCCAGTGACACATTTAGCTGGCAGCTTGAGGGCTGTGCGGGGCCAGGAGGTTACCATGGGAAAGCCTTGGGTACAAGGAGAGGTACAAAAAAAGGGGGAAAGGAGGAGGGATGAGTATGGGGTGAAGGTGACAAGGGGGAAGGGCAAGGCAGGGCTACCGAACAGAAGAGAGAAGTGGCTTCGGAAATAGGATTGTGAAGGTGAAAAGTGGGAAGATTAAGAATTCTATGATTCTGTGATTTGATTTATTATATTTCCATGCTGTTTTTCATTCAAATAAACCCCAAAGCGGCTTGCAAACAGGAAGCAACAATAACATGGCAGAACATCAAAAACACAGCATAAATCATATAGAACAATGTAAAAATCATCAGTGAACCAAGTACAGTCTATAAAAACTGTTAACAAAGCAGCTACTGAAAAATAAGCTAAGCAACACCATTCAGATGGGATAACATGGGAGTGGTGGAGGGATGGGGATAGAAATGTGCTCCGGAGAAGCTCCTGGTGTCACAAGTAACCTGTGAGTCGTTTCAGATGCCACAAGATAGTGGTTTTGTGTGCGTACGTGTATTCATTAATACACCAAAATGGTCAAAGGCCTGGAAACGATGCCTTATGAGGAACGGCTAAGGGAGCTGGGCATGTTTAGCCTGGAGAAAAGGAGGTTAAGGGGTGATATGATAGCCATGTTTAAATATATAAAAGGATGTCACATAGAGGAGGGAGAAAGGTTGTTTTCTGCTGCTCCAGAGAAGCGGACACGGAGCAATGGATCCAAACTACAAGAAAGAAGATTCCACCTAAACATTAGGAAGAACTTCCTGACAGTAAGAGCTGTTCGACAGTGGAATTTGCTGCCAAGGAGTGTGGTGGAGTCTCCTTCTTTGGAGGTCTTTAAGCAGAGGCTTGACAACCATATGTCAGGAGTGCTCTGATGGTGTTTCCTGCTTGGCAGGGGGTTGAACTCGATGGCCCTTGTGGTCTCTTCCAACTCTATGATTCTATGATTCTACGTACAATATACAATATTGAGACAATATTGGCTTAATTTTAATTGTGTCCACTAGGTGGCATTGCAAGAACATACACAACCAGTCTCTCTTTTATAAAGGCAGTATGAGCACATGATGAGATAAAGGCGGTATGATTGCCTCCATCCCAGCCCTTGGTTATCTCACAGGTGCCTTATTCTGTATTTTCTTTTTTTCTGTCTGTTATTGTCTTTATTGATCTTGGCAGTACCTCAATCAGGCATCCAATCAGAGACCCCTGACGCCTTCTCAAATTCTTAAAAGTCTGACACTCCCCTCCCTGAAAACCACTGCAAAACCCATAATATAAAATCAACGTGTTGATTTTTTTTGCTGGCAATCACATCCAGAGCAGGTCAGAGCATGCATGGAAAGGGTCCGCAGAGATTTTCTCTGCTTGCCCCATTGAATGTTCCATGAGTAGCTGTCCTTTGGCAAATGCTGAAGGGGCTCACTGAAGGCAAGGCAGAGAGAAGAAAAGGTTGGGCCCCATAGATCAGGCAGAAGATACAAGGGGGGGGGAATGGGGTTTTGTGTGTGTATGGAATAAAATAATTGAAGACCACAATTTGGGGAGCTTAAGAGTTGAGGTTCAAATCCTATCTCTGCCCTGTATAGTCGTATCTTGGAAGTTGAACAGAATCTGTTCCGGAAGTCCATTTGACTTCCAAAATGTTCAGAAACCAAAGTGCAGCTTCTGATTGGCTGCAGGAAGACCATGCTCACGCACGGTCTCCTCCTGCATGTACTCCAGCAGCAAATTAGAATAATGGTAGAGTTGGGAGGGGACCCAAAGAGTCATCTAGTCTAACCCCTGCATTTGTGGGAGCAGGAGTGGGCTTGGGGACTGTCTGCCTTGTGAAGTGAAGGACATGAGGCAGGAGTTGGTAATGCAGGTGAGCTGTGAACAAGCGAGCTGCAAGCAAGCTGCCGCCTAGCACTGTGGAGGCTCCTTTTATTGGCACAATATGCAAAACCAGTCAGATACATTTTGAACTGTGACCTTTACAGATCTTCGAGTCCCGAGGTCGTGGGGTGGTACAAAGTTATTTTGGCACCTGGGACTTCCGGGTTAGCGCCATCGGCAATGGCGGAATTCCTCTGACTCAGAGGAACCCGCTCTGTGAAAATCGGGTCTTGCCGCCGCGGCGAAGGCAGAGACCCCTTAAAAATCCCAGGCGGAGGAAGCCTGGGAACGTGGGATTCGGCTGACACCAGGAGCACCTCCCCTACTCGCTGGGAAACCCCTTTTTCGGGGATCCGAAGCGACGTGGGGTGAGCAGCGCGGTGTCTTGAATCGACCGCTATTCTTACGGAGTGAAGCCGCACAGCTGTTGCCAGAGAGCGCTGACTTTTTCCTGTGGACAATTGGACTCTAAACAAGTACCCGTGACTAGAACGGAAAATTGGACTAAGAAACACTTTAATTTGGTATTGAAGCGGGAAGGTCTAAACAGGAAGTCCGCCTTCCGCTTTTTGTATATAGACTGAAGCAAAAATTGTGCAAGCCAACGTCTGGAGAGTTGTATATAAAGACCTAAATTTCCTTCATTTTTAACCCCTCTTGGAAGCAGGGGAAAAGAGGGGGAATTTTTGATTGTTTAAGCCTGTGGAGAGAGAGGAAAGAAAGATAAATTTCCACCGTTTCAAACCTGGGAACGGGGTGTCAGAGACAGAAGCTTTTGGGGAAGCCCATCAACTGTGAATGGAATGTTTTTTGACAGATAGTTAAAGAAGAGAAACAAATTGATTCCAAAGTTACCTTTTGCACTTAAAAGAAACAAAATTTGAAAAATGAAAGTAACTTTCTTTTGCTGGACTTGCCTTTAAAAGATGGATACAAATGGAAATTGTTCCCTCTAGAGGGAGCTTGTTAAATTGTTGCTGGAGTCGATCTGGGGATTTCACAGCTGTGGAGATTAGGATCGTGAGACCAGACTCTGACCTTGAACAAAAATGGATATAGAAGAAGTTTTGGTGCTTGCTTTTTGCAAGACAAACGCTTTGCTGGAGCAGATGCATGAGAAGATGAATCTGATGACTGTTGCAGTTCAAAATTTTGGACAAACAGTGAATACTTATATAGAAACCACTCAGGACCCAACCCAGGAACCTGTTTTGACAGGGTAAGTGCAAATGCAGAAGACAATGGAGGAGGTTGCTGCTGAACCTCAAGTAACACAGATGGATAGAACCAAGGCCCTGAGATATTTTTGGGTTGGAGTTTCCCCGAGATCTACTCCTCAATGAGAAAGGAAAGAAATTAAGAAAGAGACTAACAAAAGACAAGGCAAAGTGCTGGTATAAACAAGAAGAAGAACTGCAGAAGGGACATGGAAAAGACTTAAGAGCCTCGGACATAAGGTTACCAGGTTGATGGACTAGATGGAAAGGACAGTAAGGCCTGACATAACCCGAGACCAGGAAGAAGGGACGTTGGATGAAGATTGGAAGAAAGCTTTAAAAATTTATTTTGGGAATTAGGGTAAAATTTATTTTGGGAATTAGGAAAAATGGTGGAATGAAATTATTTGGCTTTAGTAGAAATGATATTAGGAGACGTATAAATAAGTATTAAGTTCTAGGATTTAAGGTATTTTATCGTAAGATAAGGTTAAAATAAATTAAGGTAAATTGAATGACAGAATATTTTGAAAGATGAAAAGGATTTGCTGAGTTAATTGATAGGTTAGACTGTTAAGATAAATTATCCAATAAAAATTGAGAAAGATGGAAAGAATTTGCTGAAACAAATAATTAAATTAGAATACAAAAAGGGAGGTGTGAGGAGGTCGATGAAACAAGTAAATGAAAGACAAAGAGATGGAATGTTGGATGTGTGTTTTACTTTTACTTTTTTATTGTTATTGCTGTATTTTTCTTTCTATTTTTCCTTTTTCTTTTTTCTTTTTTTCTATTTACTTTTTATATATTGTAATGTATATGTTGTTAATTTTTTTGCTGTTTGTTTTCTGTTTCTCTTTTTTGTAATCTCTAAATTCTTAATAAATATCTTTTTTTTAAAAAACAAAGTTATTTTGGCACCTGTTTCCACCGCGTCATTTTCCCCTTGCACAAGGTATGACGAAGGAGACAAAGGTCTCAGAGACAAAGGTCACAGACAGGACATGGCAGACTACTGAGACCACAAAAGGTTAGACAGAGGGCAAGATGTTCAGACAGCTGTGGCTTTATCTGTGAGGGGTGTGTGTGCCCCGCACCCCAAGGTCACACGTGCAGACAGCTGAGGCTGCCCGTGGGCAGGAGTGTGCTCCACAACCCAGTGATCATTCCTACAGCCTTGGCACACAAGGCCACAATACACATGATGTAACTCAGGAGATCCATTTCTTTCAAAAGAAACCTATAAAACAACCTCCCTACTCCAACAAACAAAGATTCGTCCACTGTTACTAGCCTTGTTGGAGAAGTAAAATATGCAAATAATAGAGGTATACAATACCTAACTCTCCCTACCATTTGGTACTAATGGAATTTTTAGAGGGGATTTTGATTTAATCCCCCCCCGCCCGCCCCCCAGTGTGCCATTGTCCTGGTCCTCCATCCTTGCAGTTGCTTTGATGTGTTTCTATTTGTTTTTAAGATATGCATCCCATATAGTTTATCCTTCAGATTGTGATCTTGCCAAAGCATTTGTTTCCTTTTGTTCACAGCACTGCCCATCACCAGGGAAGGTTAGGACAGGAGTACTATAGTTGCATGCAGTTATTCTGACTGACAGGAAGGGCTTTCATACGCAGAAAGCTCCCAGTATGTTTCCGTGCAAAATTCAAAGGGTTGGTGCTGACCTTTAAAGCTCTAAATGGCCTCGGCCCAGTATACATGAAGGAGTGTCTCCACCCCCATTGTTCAGTCTGGACACTGAGGTCCAGCTCCGAGGGCCTTCTGGCAGTTCCCTCACTGTGAGAACTAAGGTTACAGGGAACCAGCCAGAGGGCCTTCTCGGTGGTGGTGCCCATTCTGTGGAACACCCTCCTATCAGTTGTCAAGGAAATAAACAATTATCTGACTTTTAGAAAACATCTGAAGGCAGCCCTGTTAAAGGAAGTTTTTAATGTTTGATGTGTTATCGTGTTTTTAATATTCTGTTGGGAGCCGTCCAGAGTTGCTGGGAAAACCCAGCCAGATGGACAGGGTATAATTATTATTATTATTATTATTGGCAGAATGTGAGTCAAGCAGTCCAGCGGCGAAGCAAGCCGATCATGCGCCTAGGGCGGCGAGCGGGATGGGACAAGCCAGGGCAGGACGCTCCGTGGGGCCTCCGAGGAGTCTGTCTGCCTCCTCCCACTCAGCCACCCTACAGATGAGGGGGAGGCGGGAGGCGGATCGTTTGGGATGGCGCGGAACCTGTGGGTGCCCCAGCCAATGCATCACTCCCAAAAGAGACGTGTGGCCCAGGCGCGCTGCAGGCCCCACAGTGAGTGCCACCTGGCATTTGTCACCCCCCCCTCAGTGGCTTGCCCTCACCACACCCCCTTCCTCTGCCCCTGAAGCAGTCAGGAGGAGCTTTGGGTGGGTAGAACCAAGGGCTGAAAAGCTTAGCAAGGTATCCTGGTGGCATCTCAGCTGTTTGGAGGTGTCAGAGTGTTGGTGGGATCCTAGTTATTGGGACATTGGGTGGCTGCTGATTGGACAACAGGTGCCCCTCATGTCTTTTTTTTTCTGGAGTAACAATTTTGGAAACACCAGCTTCCACCACTGTGGCTGCAGCAGTGTGTACTTGTGGACTCCTGAGAAGGTGAATGTAGAACAATCAACTTTTATAAGCATCAATGGCATTTTGAAATTTGTGGTTAGAATTGCTAACATGTAGGTTATTGGCGTTCTGTAACAATGAATGCAAAAGAGTTTCCAGGAAGCAGCAAGTATTTCTCACTACCAGAGCTATATTATTGGTTTGGTGGCAGCAGTTAGAAACCTTGTGCTATTGATTTGGTTTGGGAGATGGAAAAAGGAGGTGTCAGTCGACAGAAACTGAGCCTTGATGCCAAACATCATTTTAAAACGTTGTTTACTGTTTGGGTAGAGCCAAAGTTCAGAGTTCTCTTCAGCTGCCAGTTTTACAAAATGGCCACTGCCCCCTTGAGAATATCAGTCTATTTCAGAATAAAAAGACAACAGCAACTGATGTTCTGGCTGCTTTTTTCTCCCCCTTCAGCCTGTGTAGGCAGGTAAAATTGACAACTTGTGCTCTTGGCCAATGAGTCAGACATTAGCAGGGAGTTGCCATGGCCTCAAGAAACAAAGTGACCATAAAACATATTGTTGTGGTGTCAATCAATTCCCATTCTAAGTGACAGAATCGAGATGGGAACATTTGTAGTGGGCAGTAGCTGGTTCTTGAAAACCATGTGTATCTAAGAATATTAAAGGGGCTGCCGTCCTGCAGGGGTAGCCTGATTTCATTTCATTGGTATGGTTCTTACTTCTGCTCTGGCAAGGCATGCAGTGAAAAGATTGTTTTAAATTAGATTGTTTTAGAAGAAGATTGGATGAATTCACAATATTACCTCTTGGTTCAGAGGCTATATGGCTCCAAACATCAGTTGCTGGGGAACAACAATATCGAGAGGACTATTGGCCTTATGTCCCGATTGCGAGTTTCTAGCGATATCTGATTGGCCACTGCGTAACAAGATGTGGCACTATAAACCTGTGGTCTGATCCATTATGGCTATTTTATGTTCTTATGTTCATGTTGCTTTTCTGTTTTTGTTTTGCTTTTAAACCTTGTTGATGGTTCTGTGAGCTAATAAGAGGCTTTAAAGAGAAGTGCCAGAACTGCATTTCTAAATGCAGCATCTGCTTTTACCAGAAAGCCTGGCGGGGAGCAGGCTGAAGTATCAAGAGCAGTTGCTAGGTAGTATTGACTGTGGCCAACTGAGAAATCTGCCCTGAATAATTAACAGACTCAGTGACGTAAATGGAAGCTGAGTCAATTAGGGCTGGGCAAGCAGGCGACACCTTTGAAATTCATTATCTGGGCCTCTCGGAAGCAATACAGGTTACGTAAGGCAGGGAAATGATGGACCGTAGAGAGCAGCCAGCATGCTCAAACCTACCGGCATCCAGTTTGATGAGGAAGGTAGCATGGATCAGCTCAAGCTGTAGTAGCCCATTTGATAGAAAAGAATAGATAATATAATATTGTAAGTCTGTAGCAGACCAAAGGCATTCACATTCACAGCCAAGTGTGTCCTTGTTCCCTTTCTCAACGGGAGTTACTTGGGCCGTGCCCTAACAGAAGTTTCTTCCAAGGGCAAGGATAGGGAAACTTTGGTCTGGGTTTGCCTCAATCACTGAGGAGCGATTTTCACCCTGTATCCTGAGTTATGCCTTTGCTGTCAAATGGCTTCTCTCTCATGTCAAAAATCTTGTGCTGAAACGGGATTCCTAAGTTTTGGTTTCACAGCCAACTTGTCTTGAGCTAGGGCTCCTCTCTTTTCCCAGAGCAGGATGAGGAGGAGGAGGATCCCAGTGAGGGGTGTAGCTGGGACTGGGACACACCAGGGCAAGCAGGGGATGGGGAAAGAGAGGTTGGTGTAGGAAGTACTCACAGGGTGATGGAGGATGAGGAGGGGATGGGGGTCAGTACACAGGAACCAAAGCAGCAGGATTCGTCACCAGAGCCAGAGGAGCCCCTGTCACCACCAACACAGTGGGCTCTGAGGCATAGGGAGCAGCGGGAGGGGTGCTCTTGGAGGCTGAGGCAGGCAAAAGCCCACAGCCCAGCTCCCTGGCTGGCCAGGTGGGGCTCGTTAGCTCTGGGAGGAGGGCTGTGATTCCTCAGCTGGAGGAGGCTTGGAACAGGTGAGAGTCACCTGCCTCATCAAGCTCAGATGCTGCAATCAGCATGCAAAGTACACAAGGGAAACAGAGCTGAGGTGCTGTGTCTGCTCAACTGCCCATGTTGATGGACCTTGGCTTGGTTGCTCCTGGACCTCTGTGGGGTTGATTCTGGACTGTATCCTGACTGCTGTACTTCAGACTTGATTTTGTCAATTGACTGTGTTTCCTGACCTTTGGACTTTGCACACTTTCTGCCAGGTAGGCCAGGGGCTCCGCACAGGTGCCCCTTCTGCTGATAGCTTTCCTTTTGGATCTAGGCTGCTTTACTAGTTTTGGCATGCGTGTTTGCTTTCAGGAACCCATTGCAGTTCCAGGCTTCTCTTTTTTTAAGAAATCCAGCCTCTAGATAGCTGGGTTTTGCAGCGGGGACTTGTATTTATACCAGAAGATAGCAGCCCCAGATTCTGCTTTCTACAGGTGTTAAACTGGGGCTTATGGAGTGTTTTGGTTTTGGTAAAGGCCATCTTGTGAGTTCAAAACTGAGGTATAATTTGTACAAGGAAGCTAGTGCTTTTATCCACTAAGATGTGCTTGTTGCCATTAATTCTTCGTTACTTGAGCGTGAAATGTCATGTCAGATTAACTTTTTGCCTAGATCTAGCAATGTTTACTAGACTTAGCCCACCATGGTAGAAGGGATTACATTGGAGCTGCGTATAATCCAAAGCACTGGCACTGTCTTCGGATTGTGCTGTTTGATGGGAGTCTGGTTACAGCTAAACTCAGCCATCTGCATATTGCTTATCTGACAAGAACTCTGGCAGCAAATGAGCGGCAATCATGATCATATCTGTGGGAAGCATGGCAAAGAGGAAATTGGATTTGGCAAGACCAAGCGAGAGACTGAATGCTTTCCCTTAAAGCCTAACGGCAACAATGTACAAAACAATGTTCTAAGGGGTGGCAGGGAAAGAAGAGGGGAGCATCTTTGCTTCCATTTTGAAGTATGGCTGGAGATCAGGAGTGTGCGAGAAATAATTGAGTTTGGACTTGCTTCCCCACCACAAATGTGAAGCAGTTGTTGCGTTCGCGGGAGTTTTGTGGGAATGAAGTGACACTATAGCAACAGAGGTTGTTTGTAACTTTCCCTCCCACGCAGAGATATAACTGTCACCCTCCTCCTCCAGCTCCCTTAAAGCTCTTTCGCTTCTCGGCATCTTCCTCCAGCTACTTGGTTTGGCAAGCATCCCTAAAGGACTTGCTCATTCACAGATGCCTGTCAGCAGCTGCTCAGTGGTGCCATGTGGGGTGCCATATTATATCTCTCAAAGATATGTGTATCTCTCAAATTCTGCTGTAGGAGGGACTTTGTTTTAGCACCACTAAAGCTCAAAATTTCTGTGGCAGAATTCACCACTTTTCCATAGCCATGACCCTTATTTAGATTAGAGAGTTAGACTTTGACGGTTTGGAGGCAGTTTCTAAGGATAGTGTGGCTTCAGGAGAAGGTTTGTTCAGGCATGGTGTGAGATACATAAGGATTGCAGCATCTTTTGGATTAGGTTCAATCTACATATAATTGCCACTACTCCAAGGGTAGCCAATGTGGTGCCATCCAGCTGTTGTTGGACTGCAACGTCCACCAGCCATGGTCAATGGCCAGAGAAGACGGGAGTGGCAGTTCAACAACAGCTGCAGAGCACCGCATGGATTTCTCCCGCACTATGTGGTGGACACCTGAAACAACTTCCACCATGGGAGTAGTAGCTCTATGTAGCAGCCATATGGGCAGAACAGCTTGCCATTTGGATCACCCACATCACCTGGAGAGCCATGCATAATTGCTTTTGCCATTGCATTCCTAGACAACTGAGTCTTCATAACAATGGTCCTCCACTAATATGTGTGTTTCCCCATTACCATTACATTCCCTGCCACAAATTTCTGCATCCACTGCCTGTGATCAGGGCATGCATTTTCTGGCAAGGCCTGCAGGTATGACTAATGACCCACAGTGGAAAACAAACGATGGGCAACAAAACAGCATACCTGTTACCTGTGCAGTTATCCATTTGCATTCTGTTCTGTCTGCTATCGTACCTGCGATACTGGATCCAAAGACTGCTAGGTCCAATAAGACTGATCTTATCCTTAAAAAACATGTTTTATTTTCCAAAATATGATTTCAGGCTGCTGGACATGTGTTTGTCACTCCCAGGCAGCAACTCCTTGGACAAACCAGGCGATTCTGTTAGCAAAAGGGTGGGATCTGGCTAGACTTCAAAAACAGGCCTCAAGACCTGGTGGGTCCTGGTTTGTTTAGAATTCATTTTAGCCTTAAAACCTTATCTTAAGCCTGTCAAAGTGAGGTTACTTCCATGCAGTGACTCTCCATGCCTTGGCTAAATCGAGTACAGATGGTCATGTGGATCCACTCAATCACATGGAAATATTTAACCCAGGGTTTCTCTAGAGCAACCTGTCTGTTATGTACTGAAGTTCTCACCCTGGGCCAGCAGGGGGATACTGTAGATAGTTCAGGTCCACATATGCAAATAAGGGATCAAAAGTGACATTCAGTGATTGGATAGTTACAGAAAGTTGTTACAGTTACGTTGTACTGGAGTTCTATATCAGCAGGCTGGCTGAACCCTTCAGTTCAGTTCTGTTCTGACCTGTGAATAAACAAGAGCTGTTTGGAGAATCGCTGTGTTGTCTGATATGTTCACCCACAATCTAACACTGTCATTATGGGAGACTCCTTGTTTTGGAGGACCCTTGTGTCAGCTGCTCCAGATAAGGCCATAAGAAGTTGCCCAGCCCTGAGGATTTCAGTGTGAAGGTAGCTAAGGAACCAGGCTGAACCGTCAACAACACTTTGCCCACCAAAGGGCATTGTCTTTTCACACAGCGGCCTGCCTCAAGCCCATTGGTGTACAAAGAAAGGGAGAGAGTGGCAAGCTACACTGTTAAAGGCAGCTGTCTTCACACCCTCCACTCTGCTCATTACAGCTGCTCAGCAGGAGGCCGGCTGCTTTGGAAAGCCTGGCCTCACACTTGACAAACCTGCCTCAGAGAATATTAGGGAGATGTGACACAGAGGCATTATCATCCATCTTGTGCTTGGAGGTTGCCTCAGGCTGATGGTTGAATTATACTGTATGCTTTTATATCATCTGCATTAGTCATAGCTGTGATCTGGATTGTTTCCTCTCTTCCTCAGTATGCCATATCCCTCTTTCCCTGTTTCTTCTACAGAACAGATTTAAAGAGGCTAACAAGCCAGTGCCGCTGCGTGAAATTATTATACACATATCTGTGCAGTCAGGTTTCGACATGAGGGAACCTTGAAACTTTCCACGAGAAAATTGCAGCTTAAACAGCTGCAGACCGACGTTGTGACGATGGAGGAGAAACATCTTACCGACTTGTTTATTCACACACACACATATATATATACTGATAGGAGGTTATTGCAATGGTTTAGGTACTTCTAAGATTACAACAGACAAAACGAAACAGAAATTCGGTACGTCTGACACACCTGGATTACTAGCAAGATATGAAAGGATGGCATTTCAAAGCTGTCCCTCAAAACTAAGGAGATGAAAGATGCTTCATAACAGCTGCCAGCACCCTTATTATAGAACAAACCAAAGTACAGCCCAGCAAACATTGGCCCATTTCGGCAAATGGGGCACTACTCCATCGACATCAGTATGTCTCCATCCAGCCCCAACCTGCTTGTCTTCTTTCAAAAACTATATTTACTAGTATATCTCTTACTATAGTTAAGGACAGTCAGAGAGTCAGGAAGTGATAGCAAACTTCGGTGTGCCCTCCATATTTAGGGGTAGTGGTGGTGTCCTGCTTATTGGTTCAGCAGGTCCAAATGCTAGAAATTTGAATCTCTAACAGCTTCCTGCTCTTCCTGTACCACCAGTACAAAAAGTGATCCATTGCTGTCAAGTGGTAGGGCAAAGAGTCCATTTTTGTTTTAAATTTTTATGTATGCAATTCTTTTAACTTTTTGTGTAATTGGTTTATATGTTCTTATTGTACTGCAAATAGCTTTCAGATGCTCATAGGAAGTGACTCATAAATGTAATAAAAAATAGTAATAATGTCAAGTTTATTAGTTCATTGCAAGCAAGATCCAAAACGAAGCCCACATTCTGCAAATGCATGGCAAGTGCAGTCAATTAGGTAGATTTTATAATCAAGTTAATGAAATTTGATTTAAACTGCAGTGCGCACTGCTAAAGCTCTAAAAAGATGTATACACAGTTTTGTTTGATTGTGAGAAACCTTTTTTTCATTTGTAAATCCAGCTGTAAATAATGCCATTTCATAACTTTAAGAGATGACTTTGCAGCATATGAAATAAGGCAAGATGCTAATATGGCATTGATTGTATTTACCTTTTTTTCTGGAATGAACCCAGACAACCACCCAGTCAGTAAGTCTTGCTCCTGTAAACCTCCTCCATGGGCCAATCCGAGGTTGATTTTATGATGTTTGTAGTAGTTTAAGTATTTCAGTAGTTCTTCCATTTTGTTTGAAGAGAAGCTTCATGCCATTGCAACAAGGAACTGTTCAGTATATGAAAGGATGGATCAGGCTGTCTCTGCTCTGCATCAATTTCACAGATGTTCATTCCTAAATCCATTCCTAAATCATCCCTTTGGCCTATGGCCGCAATAATCTGTTAATTTTTTTCTTTTAAAAAGTACAACATTCAGATTTAAATATGTATTTTATCTCAGGGTATACACATCTAAACACAGAATCATAGAGTTGGAAAGGACCACAAGGGTCTTCTAGCAACCCCTCTGCAATGCAGGAATCTTTTGCCCAACATGGGACACAAACCCACAACCCTGAGATTAAGGGTCTCAGGCTCTGCCAAGTGAGCTAAAACTTTTGTGACATACACATTTTTAATGCAGATTTAAATGGGGGTTGTTGTTTTTTTAAAAAAAGCAGAAAACTATCAAACAATTCAGAGAAGTGAAAATTCTGGAGGATAATTATGTTATGGTCCCTGAATTAGTCTGGGAGATGTGAATTAGGTTGGTTCAGTAAAAAGTGTGTGCTGACTAAAAGTGTCCTCCATTCATAGTTCAGTAGGGGTCTCCTTAAATTGACTCCTTATCTTGACAGGAATAGTCCAATCATGCTCCCCTCATGCCCCAATCTCTCATTCTGGTCCATTACGAAACCCAAGGTTGTGCCACTTTTAACCATCTATTTTCCAGGCTCATGTATGACCCAGTAGGCAAAGACATAAAAGGTTGTTTCCGTAATAAAGCCTGGGTTTCTCTCTCCCGACATTACAGCTTTGCCTTATAGCAGGGCGCTTTCGAAACTGAGTGAACTGACAATCTTTCCTGTCTGCTGTGCGATGCATAATTGAACTCAATTAGATGTCAAAACTACCCAGGGATGCATTAGAATTCTCTCTCTGTCTCTCCTGGACTTGCTCTTTCTCTGTGTGGCAGAAGATTGCTCTTCAGTGTGTCTCATCTCTTCTGCGGCAGTAACAGCAGAAACGTACTTGAATTAAACTTTGAATGGAATAATTTGAGCGCCACCCCTTGCCATTAACGCAGTGGGGCTGTCAGCCCTCCTTCCTAGCTTGCCTGCTTAACATTGTGCAGTGTTCATAACAGGCTGACAGGAGAAAGGAAGGGTTGATCACAGCAGCGTGATGGTGGGAGAGACGGGGATGGTCCTGGCAGTGGAAAGCACAAAGCCACAGGAGGAATACAAAGAAGGATATTAACTAAGTCACAATCACTCACGATCAGTTTGCTTCACTTTATTCCATGGCTCCCAAGGGACACCTGAGAAGTGAAACATGATTGTATTTTGTACTGCAAACAGAAATGTGTATGGTTCAACAGTGAGCTGCATCTCAATCGGCAAACCCTTGAATTTCACTTTGTCTTGGCATTGTCACTTATTCAATCACTGCTGGAAAATTAGTGTATAGAACTGAATGCAGAACAGCTGGCTGCACTGATATGGGTGATGTTGCACTGAGAGAACAAGCCGGTTCCAGACGCTGTGGCAATGCTATGGTAGCAGTAGCTGCCACCGTTCTGACAGTGTCACAGGAGCAAAGCACCATGCAACTGCTATACGGCCCCAAAATAAGCAGTGTGAGAAGGCATAGTGGCAGAACCAGAGAAGACTCATTTGCCATTCTAACAGTGCAATCCTATAATGGTCAGTCAGTTTATTTCAGTGGGGCTTACTCAGTGCTTTTTTTCTGGACGGGGGGATGCAGGGGTACACATACCCCTAAACATTTTGTGAATCTAAGCTTGACCTCATTGAGGGGCAGTATTTCAACATGAGTAGAAAAATGAGAGTACCTCTAAACATTATTTTTTAAAAAAGCAAAAAAGCACTGGGCTTACTTCAAGGTAACTGTTAAAGGATTACAGTCTGAAAGACTTTTAGCCTTTGTTGGATGTGCTGCATTGGGACCATCCTATATATCAGATTAATTGTAGGAAAAATATAATGGGATTGGAACTGCCGGTGTTGCAAGCTGCACAAACTCTCCTTTCCTCACAGACAAGGTGATTTACAATCTTTGGTCCAGGTTTCTCTGCATGGAACTTTCTGCACATTGATAATGGATGGCACCAACGAGTAACCAAGTAAGGAACAAGTAACCACTGGCAAATTGCATTTCAGTGAAACTTTTTTTATTATTTAGAAAAATCTTCCAGAATTAAATAGGTTATGAAAGTTTTCTTTTTTTTTAAGAGATCATTTCGGTATTAAGAGAGAGAGAAAAATGTAAATAGTTATTGCCAGTGCTTTCCCCACCTAAAAAATGTTTAGGGGTACTCTATTTTGACTGCTCCCCTCCCAATCCCCTCCCAATCCCTGGACGAGGGACTCAAGATGGCGGAGGCGCTGAGAGGACAGGAAGGGCGATGGCAGGGTCAGCTTGAGTCAGGAGGGGCGAGCACACGCCGGCTGGCTATAGCCCAACAGGAGGAGGAGGATGCTTCACAGAGGACAGTTTTGCCTTGTGAAAATAACTTCCATGTGGGCAAAAATGCATATACACCACCATGTGTGATGAACTCATATGTGTGTTTTTCACCATGTTTATATGTGTTAGATACAAAGGTTTCACCCGAAATGGTTCAATGGGAATACAGTGGACCCTCTGGATATGAACTTAATTCGTTCCGGGGGTCTGTACGTACCCTGAAAAGTCCACATCTAGAGGTGCCACTAGTATACACTTCCGGGTTCGCCGCTTTTGCAACCCGAAAGTTACGTTACCCAAAGGTAACATAACCCAAGGGACCACTGTAGTAAATATGTACCTGGAATCCCATGGGAAGGAATTGCAATGAAAAATAGGGGTAGCCAACATGGTGCCCTCCCCGATGTTGTTATATAATTTGAGTCAGATTATGTCCAAAACAGAATGCTTAAAACACCAAGTTAGAAAACATTGTAGGGTATGTGCTGAGCCTGAACAGAAGATGGAGATTTTGATGCCCACAATTTAATTTCCACAAAAGCTGCCTGTTGGAGATCTCATTATATCAGACATGCTCCAACAGTTGTGGGTCGTTGGCACTAATTCAATGAGTAACGAGGGAAGTAAGAGCTTGAGGGAGTTAATACTTTGTGTTCATGTGGCTGTCAGTCATGAACAGTTTAGTCCTTGTGACAACCATGTCGGCAATCCGTCTTGGCCCAATTGCTCTTTGAGGGATGAGTGACCATGTAACAAAAACCGCTGTCATAATTGCTGCCAATTGACCTTTCCTTGCCGGTGATGATTTCTGAGTCTGACGGAGAGCTGCAAGTGGAAACAATGCCCACAGGTCAAAGCACGGCTTAGAAATAAAAGTAAAAAATGAGGAACATCAATTTGGCAGCCGAATGGAACTTTTTGATAACATGGAGGAAATAAAATCCACTGCTGTGTAGCTGAAAGTAAAACTCAAGTATACAGATACTTTTCTTTCTCTTGTGGCTGATTTATTCACTCTCCTGATAGACCTCTGTTCATGTTCTCAGCAAGTGAGACAGATGTTCTGCCACACTACATAGCATACAATCTAGGTTTAGCTTTGACACCTTAATTTGCTCTGGGCAGGTGATAAAACATAGAAGAAAATTGCATCATTGATCTATGCAATCTACTTCCTGCAAGCAAAGGCCTTGAAAGAACTAAGCACATTTGGATCCTGTGTAGCAAAAAATGGTGTTGGTAGGATCTGGTATACAGAGGAATGTTAGTCCTCTCATCTTTCATCGTTCTGCTTTGGAACATAATTGCAGATTTGTGTGGGGGGGGTTGTTTCCTTTAAAAAAAAATAACACTTCAGTAGAAAGGAGCAGATATGCCCATAAAATACATACAGTGGGAAAAGAAAAGTGAGCCACTGATAACCCAGGGAAGAATGTGATTCATGTTAAGTTGTGGGCGAACATATCAGACGACACAGTGATTCTTCAACAGCTCTTGTTTATTCAGAGGCCAGAATAGAACTGAACTGAAGAGCTCAGTCAGCCTGCTTATATAGAGCTCCAGAACAATGTAACTGTTGCAACTTTCTAAAACTATCCAATCACTGAACGTCACTTTCGATCCTTCATTTGCATACAAACTATCGAATCACTGAACATCACTTTCGATCCTTCATTTGCATAACTATCTACAGTATCCCCCTGCTGGCCCAGGGTGAGAACTTCAGTACATAACAATTCAAGTCTTCCTTCAGCTGTTGAATGCAAAAATGGAGCTGTGGTCAGTCATGATTCCTGAATCTAGCAGTGATCTGATCATCCCATCATCTCCAGATGGGGAGCCAGGCCAGGTTTAGGGCTCAGAGTTGACTGCTGAAGATAGAGAGACCATAGCACCTGAGCTTCTTGCATAGGAGCCCCCAGAGGAACCTCTCAGGCCACTGTGACCTATGGGGCCAGAGCCTAGACCCTCACAGGCCCTTTCCAGTGAGCCTGAAGAACCAGCTGCCTCCCACTTCACATCACCAGTCCGGTAGTGCAGGGAGCACACTAGGAGGGAGACTATGTATGGGACAGAGGAGCAGTTTCCATCTTCAGGCCAGGTGGTTGAACCTTTAAAGCTCTGAAGTTCTCTACAAAGCGGCAAGCCTGAAGCAACTCGTCTGAAGTCAGGAGCTTACATGGCCTCAGCTTGCTCTCAACCCTTATTGAAGCAAGCTGCTCACTGGGAGCTATCCGTGATCCAGAGACCTTCAGTCACCCTTGCTTCTTCCTTCATGATATCTAGCATTGGACC